>NW_027363418.1:305000-340000 GCF_046119375.1 Phyllobates terribilis | reverse complement strand
GCGTGCGGCCTACTGCTGAGTATAGTTGGCGCCGTGCGGCCTCCTGCTGTATCTGGGGGGGCGCCGTGCGGCCCCCCGCTGTGTACAGATGGCTACATGCGGCCCCCCGCTGTGTATAGATGGCTACGTGCGGCCCCCCGCTATGTATAGATGGCGCCGTGCGGCCCCCCGCCGTGTATTGATGGCGCAGTGCGGCCCCCTGCTGTGTAGAGATGGCGCCGTGCGGCTCCCCGCTGTGTATAGATGGCGCCGTGCGGCCTCCCGCTGAGTATAGATGGCGCTGTGCGGCCTCCTGCTGTCTCTAGGGGGGGCGCCGTGCAGCCTCCCGCTGTGTATAGATGGCTACGTGCGGCCTCCCGCTGAGTATAGATGGCGCTGTGCGGCCTCCTGCTGTCTCTGGGGGGGGCGCCGCGAGGCCTCCCGCTGTGTATAGATGGCTACGTGCGGCCTCCCGCTGAGTATAGATGGCGCTGTGCGGCCTCCTGCAGTCTCTGGGGGGGCGCCGTGCGGCCTCCTGCTGTGTATAGATGGCTACATGCGGTCTCCCGCTGAGTATAGATGTCGCCGTGCGGCCTCCTACTGTGTATAGATGGCTTCGTGCGGTCTCCCGCTGAGTATAGATGGAGCTGTGCGGCCTCCTGCTGTCTCTGGGGGGAGCGTCGTGCGGCATCTATACTCAGCAGGAGGCCGCACGTAGCCATCTATACACGTATACTCAGCAGGAGGCCGCACGTAGCCATCTATACGGCGCCATCTATACACAGCGGGAGGCCGCACGGCGCCATCTATGCACAGCGGGAGGCCGCACGGCGCCATCTATACACAGCGGGAGGCCGCACGGCGCCATCTATACACAGCGGGAGGCCGCACGGCGCCATCTATACACAGCGGGAGGCCACACGGCGCCATCTATACACAGCGGGAGGCCGCACGGCGCCATCTATACACAGCGGGAGTCTCAGTGCTTTGCAAGAGCAGTCAATAAATTCTGCTTGACTAATTCTGAGCACCATAAAGTCTGGTTCGCTTCTAACCTGCTGTCTTCATTTTCAGCTTGCTGAATTCTAACTCATTTACTGTCATTCGAGACGATGCCTTTGCTGGTCTCTTTCACCTTGAATACCTGTAAGTGCTCCACTTAATGTCATATTTTTGATTCTGCTCTTCTTCATCTTTTGGCATGTGCAATTGTATGAGCAAGTATTCATATGAATTTATGACCTACTTACCCTTCGAGGACCTTAAATTTTATTCAATCAAATTTTTTTCCAGTTTAAAACTATGGGACATATATGTGCCTTGGTCCTCAAAGGGTTTTTAAAGGGGCTGCAAACATAAATATGAAAAAAATAATTCAATTAGTGCTTTTTGTGTTCATTTAATTTTTATTTGAAGTCCATTTTTTTTTATTTACATTGGAATTAAGCCCTACCCCATGGAATGAAGGCCTACCTACATGACATCTGAGAGCTACATGGATCCCGCTTGTGAGGTGTCTGTCCGTCACTACTATTCAGTTTTAGGGTCCACTCACTAAGCCATATATTCTCTCATGCAAGAGAATAGGGCCAATTATGCTAATGACACTGGGCTCAAACTCTGTCAGAGCTTCAACTGAGTGTGATCCGATTCTCTCGCAGCACAGATATGGAGAAGATGGAGAACTTAATTTCTCCATCTTCTCCATAGTCTCTGTGAGTGTTCATCGGACTGCACTTGGATGACATCCGAGTGCAGTCTAATGTTTTACGTGCACGCATAGACTTGTATGGGTGCACATGGTCCGAATATCGAATGAGATTATTTTCTCATGCCAATAATCGCACTGTCCCATAGTATAACATAGGGCCGAGTCCTATCCGATAAAACATCACATAGCATTCGGCCGTGTTATACGACAGTGTGAGCGAGCCCTTAGAGTCAAGGAATATTTACATGCAGATGATGATATTACTCTCCAAGTGTATATTTTTTTAGGCGAGTTCATAGTAAATGCTTTGCATTTTTGACATGTGATCAACTAAAGAACAAGAAAGATTTAGGACCTCGCCTATAGAGAAAGGGAAAATAGTTTGGAGGACTTGCATGTCCTTTTTTATTTATTATGAGAAAATCATAAAAGATCCCGTTTTTTAACCATGCTGTGACTTTCTGCTGAGGGAGAGGGAGAGAGCTGCCCTATTCAGAGTCTGTAATAAGACCTGCTGACAAAAGTGTTGAAGATACAGTCTAATGTGAATTAACAATGAAAAAAAGTTAATTTCACAAATGGCTTGTATTTTTTTTAATACAAACTTTTTTGTCTTTACAGCTCCTTTAAAGGGAATCTGTCATCAGGTTTTTGCCACCTAATCTGAGAGCAGCATAATGTAGGGTTAGAGGCACTGATTCCAGTAATGTGTCACTTACTGGGCTGCTTAGTGTTGTTTTGATAAAATCATTGATTTGTCAGAAGGTAATTATTACTAGATGACTAGTAAGTTCTGTAGGACCCCACCCCCATCACTGATCAGTAGATTTCTGTGTACACTGAGCATGGGCAGAAAGCTGCCAATCAGTGGTGTGGGTGGGGCTATACAGAGCGCAGCATTCAGAGAGCTGCTAGATCTGCAGCAGATAAAACGGTGATTTTCTCAAAATGACAACAAGCAGCTGAAAAAGTGACACATCGCTGGAATCAGGGTATCTGCCCAAATATTGTGCTGCTCTCAGATGAGGCAGCACAATTAATATTATGCCAAATTAATTTCCCGTGAACTATCACATGATCTATCACAGGGGATCATGTGACATGTCACGTGATAAATCAGGTGTGGGGGGGGGGCGCGCCTTCTAAACTGCCCGGGGCCCTTACTACTCTTAATCCACCCCTGCCCCCACTGATTCCATATTAATGACCTATCCAATGGGTAAGTGATCAATATCAAGGTAGTGGGCAACCCCTTAAAGAAAGCAGACCATATTAGGTACTTCTAGAATATCTTTGTCCCATGCTGTTGATAGACCCCACCGCGTGTAATCGGTACCCTACAATGACTTGTCATCCATAGTCATGTCTTGTAGCACTGGAGCCATTAAATGATGTTGCTTGGCGGCTCATGACGTCACTATAGATGATGTGTATTAATGCAAGTTGTTTAATTGCTACTAATAAGAAATCACTTTAAATCAATATGGAGGCTTATAGGGTCCTCTCAGCTTCCTTTTACATATGGAAGTAGTCGTAGAACAGTATCGTCGATTGTCCCTCCCCAGAAAAATTATCCTTTTTTTTTTTGCAGAGCTCCGATGTGCCAGTCAAAAGGAAATGGAGTGTCTGCAGATTGGTGTGGGAGTGCAGAGGGGCGTGTCCGTGCACTTGAAAGGAGCTGTCTAAGTGCAGTGATACGCCCCAGTGCACTTCCAGACGGATTTGCATATGTTTTCCACACTAGATTTGTCATGATGGACTCATCAGATCTCTTATAACACCATTACGATCATATGTCAAGGTGCTGACGTCCCTTTATGCCTTACGCTACGTGCCACCTAAATGGATTTTCCATTGAGATGAGATGAGGCTGTTGGGTATTTTCCCCGGACCTGTCACGTTTCTGTAGGCTGCAGTCATGTATCCCGCGTCTTGCTCTAATACTTTGTTTTTATTGCAGTTTACTTCCGCCACAATTTCCTCAAGACAAACCTCTCATCACAGTCTTTCCACCGATAAGACATCACCTGGTGGACAAGCAAGGCCCCAATGTCACCTGTCCTTTACTACATAATGTAAGGAGACTTGGGAGATTTTGAGCGCTGGACTTAGGAATGTTGTAATTTAACCTTTCAATGACTGAGGTGTTTTTGTTTTTATAAAGTGGATCTGTGTGGTCTCCTGACACGTCTGTTTTAGTAATCTTATAAACCCTATAAAATCACAAATGTGCAGAATTTGTGTTTCAGACCACTGTGCAGTGCCTTTGAAGGCTATGTTCACACATCGCGTTTTTTTCAGCGTTTTTTTAATGCAAATTTTCAGCTGTGTTTTACAGTACAAGCAAAGTCTATGAGATTTCAGAAATCTCATGCTCACACCCTGGTTTTTGTATGATCAGTATTTTGTGATTTGCATTGTTTTTTGCTGAATAGAGCACGTCACTTCTTTCAGTGTATTTCACCCATTGAAAGTAATGTGTAGTGAAAAAACGCCTAGTGTGAACATAGCCTTACATCTAATTGACAATGGGGTGTTACCTTACTCCTTGTCCATGTCTAATCAGTTTGGACAGTAGGCATAATCACTACGACCAGGGGCCTGGCAGTGGCCAGTTGTCAATGTATCCACACATTTCCAGAAGATTGGCACAACGCAGAGGACCTGGGAAGAAGAGATGCCACGGTATTGTTAGTTCATAGGGAATACACCTCTTTATTTTGGTAGATGAGGTCTTTGTCAAACACATCTTCAGCAAAGGAGAACGAAATGAAAGGATTAATGTATGTGTTAATGACCCAGTTCTGCGTGTGCTCTACGTAAAATGTGGCTGCAGATGGCTGTGCTGCATCGACACGTGAGGTTTGGGAGCCACCTTACATCTAATGGGTGGGGGTCTTACATTGAGGTCCCCACTTCAGACATTTCTGATATTTCCAGTGAATTTTCCAAGGAAGTTTCAGATAAAAATACCATAAGAAAATGTGGTCAACCTTGTTTTAGTTTTTTTTTTTAATATATAAGATTTTTAGTTATAGTCTTTGTTATGTTCACATAGAAGACCGGTGGGTTTTTTCTTTTTTAGGAACAAAGTATATACAGTGGGGAAAATAAGTATTGGATACACTGACGATTTTGCAAGTTTTCCCACCTACAAAGAATGGAGAGGGCTGTAATTTTTATCGTAGGTACACTTCACCTGTGAGAGACAGAATCTAAAAATAAAAAACAGAAAATAACATTTTATAATTTTTACATACTTATTTCATGCAATTATGCAAATTAATTATTTGATACAATAGAAAAACAGATCTTAATATTTGGTACGGAAACCTTTGTTTGCAATTACAGAGGTCAGACGTTTCCTGTAGTTCTTGACCAAGTTTGCAGACACTGCAGCAGGAATTTTGGACCACTCCTCCATACAGATCTTCTCCAGATCTTTCAAGTTTCGGGACTGTTGCTGGGTGCAGTTGTCCTGTCCCCTTTGCAGAAAAGCACCCCCAAAGTATAAGGTTTCCCCAGCATGCTTCTCAGTTGGGACGGTGTTCTTGGGGTTGTACTCATCCTTCTTCTTTCTCCAAACACGTCAAGTGGAGTTGATACCAAAAAGTCCTATTTTGGTCTCATCTGACCACATGACCCTCTCCCATGCCTCCTCTGGATCACCCAGATGGTCAATGGCGAACTTCAAACGGGCCTGGACATGTGCTGGCGTGAGCAGGGGACCTTGCGTGCCCTGCAGGAGTTTAATCCATGACGGCATAGTGTGTTACTAATGGTAATGTTTGAGACTGTAGTCTCGGCTCTCTTCAGGTCATTGACCAGGTCCTCCTGTGTAGTTCTGGGCTGATTCCTGACCTTTCTCAGAATCATCCTTATCCCACGGGTCGAGATCTTGCATGGAGCCCCAGACCGAGGAAGATTGACAGTCATCTTGTGTTTCTTCCGTTTTCTAATAATTGTGCCAACAGTTGTTGCTTTCTCACCAAGCTGCTTGCATATTGTCCTGTAGCCAATCCCAGCCTGGAGCAGGTCTACAATTTTGTCCCTGGTGTCCTTAGATAGCTCTTTGGTCTTAACCATGGTGGATAGGTTGGAGTGTGATTGATTGAGTGTGTGGACAGGTGTCTTTTATACAGGTAACGAGTTCAAACAGGTACAATAAATACAGGTGAGGAGTGCAGAGTAGGAGGGCTTCTGAAAGAAAAACTAACAGGTCTGTGAGAGCGAGATTTCTTGCTGGTTGGTAGGTGATCAAATACTTATTTCATGCAATGAAATGCGATTTAATTATTTAAAAATCATACAATGTGATTTTTTTTTTGGATTTTATTTTTAGATTCTGTCTCTCACAGTTGAAGTGTACCTATGATAAAAATGACAGACCTCTCCATTCTTTGTAGGTGGGAAAGCTTGCAAAATCGGCAGTGTATCAAATACTTATTTTCCCTACTGCGGGCGTGTATGTATATATATATATGTGTGTGTGTGTGTGTGTGTGTGTATGTACAGTACAGACCAAAAGTTTGGACACACCTCATTTAAAGATTTTTTATGTATTTTCATGACTATGAAAATTGTACATTCACACTGAAGGCATCAAAACTATGAATTAACACATGTGGAAATATATACTTAACAAAAAAGTGTGAAACAACTGAAAATATGTCTTATATTCTAGGTTCTTCAAAGTAGCCACCTTTTGCTTTGATGACTGCTTTGCACACTCTTGGCATTCTCTTGATGCGCTTCAAGTGGTAGTCACCGGAAATGGTCTTCCAACAATCTTGAAGGAGTTCCCGGAGATGCTTAGCACTTGTAGGCCCTTTTGCCTTCACTCGGCGGTCCAGCTCACCCCAAACCATCTCGATTGGGTTCAGGTCTGGTGACTGTGGAGGCCAGGTCATCTGGCGTAGCACCCCATCACTCGCCTTCTTGGTCAAATAGCCCTTACACAGCCTGGAGGTGTGTTTGGGGTCATTGTCCTTTTGAAAAATAAATGATGGTCCAACTAAACGCAAACCGGATGGAATAGCATGCCGCTGCCAGATGCTGTGGTAGCCATGCTGGTTCAGTATGCCTTCAATTTTGAATAAATCTCCAACAGTGTCACCAGCAAAGCACCCCCACACCATCACTCCTCCTCCTCCATGCTTCACTGTGTGAACCAGGCATGTAGAGTCCATCCGTTCACCTTTTATGCATCGCACAAAGACACGGTGGTTGGAACCAAAGATCTCAAATTTGGACTCATCAGACCAAAGCACAGATTTCCACTGGTCTAATGTCCATTCCTTGTGTTCTTTAGCCCAAACAAGTCTCTTCTGCTTGTTGCCTGTCCTTAGCAGTGGTTTCCTAGCAGCTATTTTACCATGAAGGCCTGCTGCACAAAGTCTCCTCTTAACAGTTGTTGAAGAGATGTTTCTGCTGCTAGAACTCTGTGTGGCATTGACCTGGTCTCTAATCTGAGCTGCTGTTAACCTGCGATTTCTGAGGCTGGTGACTCGGATAAACTTATCCTCAGAAGCAGAGGTGACTCTTGGTCTTCCTTTCCTGGGGCAGTCCTCATGTGAGACAGTTTCTTTGTAGCGCTTGATGGTTTTTGCAACTGCACTTGGGGACGCTTTCAAAGTTTTCACAATTTTTCGGACTGACTGACCTTCATTTCTTAAAGTAATGATGGCCACTCGTTTTTCTTTACTTAGAATTTGTATGATGGCAAGAAAAAATCATTTAACAGTCTATTCAGTAGGACTATCAGCTGTGTATCCACCAGACTTCTGCACAACACAAGTGATGGTCCCAACCCCATTTATAAGGCAAGAAATCCCACTTATTAAACCTGACTGGGCACACCTGTGAAGTGAAAACCATTTCCGGTGACTACCTCTTGAAGCTCATCAAGAGAATGCCAAGAGTGTGCAAAGCAGCCATCAAAGCAAAAGGTGGCTACTTTGAAGAACCTAGAATATAAGACATATTTTCAGTTGTTTCACACGTTTTTGTTAAGTATATAATTCCACATGTGTTAATTCATAGTTTTGATGCCTTCAGTGTGAATGTACAATTTTCTTAGTCATGAAAATACAGATAAATCTTTAAATGAGAAGGTGTGTCCACCTTTTGGTCTGTACTGTATATATACACTGCTCAAAAAAATAAAGGGAACACTTAAACAACAGAATATAACTCCAAGTGCATCAAACTGTCCACTTAGGAAATGACACTGATTGACAATCAATTTCACATGCTGTTGTGCAAATGGAATAGACAATAGATGGAAATTATTGGCAATTATCAAGACACCCTCAAAGGATTGATTCTGCATGTGGGGACCACAGACCACATCTCAGTACCAATGCTTTCTGGCAGATGTTTTGGTCACTTTTGAATGTTGGTTATGCTTTCACACTCGTGGTAGCATGAGACGGACTCTACAACCCACAGAAGTTGCTCAGGTAGTGCAGCTCATCCAGGATGGCACATCAGTGCGAGCTGTGGCAAGAAGGTTTGCTGTGTCTGTCAGCGTAGTGTCCAGAGGCTGGAGGTGCTACCAGGAGACAGGTCAGTACACCAGGAGACAAGGAGGGGGCCGTAGGAGGGCAACAACCCAGCAGCAGTACCGCTACCTCCGCCTTTGTGCAAGGAGGAACAGGGGGAGCACTGACAGAGCCCTGCAAAATGACCTCCAGCAGGCCACAAATGTTCATGTGTCTGCACAAACGGTTAGAAACCGACTCCATGAGGGTGGTATGAAGGCCCGACGTCCACAGATGGGGGTTGTGATCACATCCCAACATTGTGCAGGACGCTTGGCATTTGCCACAGAACACCAGGATTGGCAAAGTCGCCACTGGCGCCCTGTGCTCTTCACAGATGAAAGCAGGTTCACACTGAGCACATGTGACAGACATGACAGAGTCTGGAGACGCCGCGGAGAGCGATCTGCTGCCTGCAACATCCTTCAGCATGACCGGTTTGGCAGTGGGTCAGTAATGGTGTGGAGTGGCATTTCTTTGGAGGGCCGCACAGCCCTCCATGTGCTCGCCAGACGTAGCCTGACTGCCATTAGGTACCGAGATGAGATCCTCAGACCCCTTGTGAGACCATATGCTGGTGCGGTTGGCCCTGGGTTCCTCCTAATGCAGGACAATGCCAGACCTCATGTGGCTGGAGTGTGTCAGCAGTTCCTGCAAGATGAAGGCATTGAAGCTATGGACTGTCCCACCCGTTCCCCAGACCTGAATCCGATTGAGCACATCTGGGACATCATGTCTCGCTCCATCCACCAACGTCACGTTGCACCATAGACTTTCCAGAAGTTGGCGGATGATTTAGTCCAGGTCTGGGAGGAGATCCCACAGGAGACCACCTCATCAGGAGCATGCCCAGGCGTTGTAGGGAGGTCATACAGGCACGTGGAGGCCGCACACAATACTGAACCTCATTTTGACTTGTTTTAAGGACATTACATCAAAGTTGGATCAGCCTGTAGTGTGTTTTTCCACTTTAATTTTGGGGGTGGCTCCAAATCCAGGCCTCCATTAGTTAATAAATTTGATTTCCATTGATGATTTTTATGTGATTTTGTTGTCAGCACATTCAGCTTTGTACAGAACAAAGTATTCAATGAGAATATTTCATTCATTCAGATCTAGGATGTGTTATTTGAGTGTTCCCTTTATTTTTTTGAGCAGTGTATGTATATGTGTGTGTATATATATAATTTTTTTTAATTTTTTTCAATACATATTTCACTTTGGAGCTGACATAAGTCATGGACATGGGCTCTGTATCATGATATGTCTCCAATTTAGCAAATCTAGATCATGAAAGTAACTCTGTGACCTGCCATGTTGTCACCCTGAGTAATATGCTATAGGTATCATTACTGAGTCATATAGTGATGAAGTGATTGACAGTTGCTCCTGCTTTCTATCGAGCGTCTCTCCTGCTCTCTCTCTCGAGCGTCTCTCCTGCTCTCTCTCTCGAGCATCTCTCCTGCTCTCTCTCGAGCGTCTCTCCTGCTCTCTCTCTCTAGCTTCTCTCCTGCTCTTTCTCTCGAGCGTCTCTCCTGCTCTCTCTCTCTCGAGCGTCTCTCCTGCTCTCTCTCTCGAGCGTCTCTCCTGCTCTCTCTCTCAAGCGTCTCTCCTGCTCTCTCTCTCGAGCGTCTCTCCTGCTCTCTCTCTCTCGAGCGTCTCTCCTGCTCTCTCTCGAGTGTCTCTCCTGCTCTCTCTCTCGAGCGTCTCTCCTGCTCTCTCTCTCGAGCGTCTCTCCTGCTCTCTCTCGAGCGTCTCTCCTGCTCTCTCTCTCGAGCTTCTCTCCTGCTCTCTCTCTCGAGCTTCTCTCCTGCTCTCTCTCTCGAGCTTCTCTCCTGCTCTTTCTCTCAAGCGTCTCTCTCTCTCTTGCATCTCTCCTGCTCTCTCTCTCTCGAGCGTCTCTCCTGCTCTCTCTCTCGAGCGTCTCTCCTGCTCTCTCTCGAGCGTCTCTCCTGCTCTCTCTCGAGCGTCTCTCCTGCTCTCTCTCTCGAGCTTCTCTCCTGCTCAATCTCTCGAGCGTCTCTCTCTCTCTCGAGCGTCTCTCCTGCTCTCTCTCTCTTGAGCGTCTCTCCTGCTCTCTCTCTCTTGAGCGTCTCTCTCTCTCTAGCGTCTCTCCTGCTCTCTCTCTCTGGAGCATCTCTCCTGCTCTCTCTCTCTCGAGCATCTCTCCTGCTCTCTCTCTCGAGCGTCTCTCCTGCTCTCTCTCTCGAGCGTCTCTCCTGCTCTCTCTCTCGAGCGTCTCTCCTGCTCTCTCTCTCTCTCGAGCGCCTCTCCTGCTCTCTCTCTCGAGCGTCTCTCCTGCTCTCTCTCTCGAGCGTCTCTCCTGCTCTCTCTCTCGAACGTTTCTCCTGCTCTCTCTCTCGAGCGTCTCTCCTGCTCTCTCTCTCTCGAGCGTCTCTCCTGCTCTCTCTCTCGAGCGTCTCTCCTGCTCTCTCTCTCGAGCGTCTCTCCTGCGCTCTCTCTCTCAAGCGTCTCTCCTGCTCTCTCTCTCTCGAGCGTCTCTCCTGCTCTCTCTCTCTCGAGCGTCTCTCCTGCTCTCTCTCTCGAGCGTCTCTCCTGCTCTCTCTCTTGAGCGTCTCTCCTGCTCTCTCTCTCGAGCGTCTCTCCTGATCTCGAGCATCTCTCCTGCTCTCTCTCTCGAGCGTCTCTCCTGCTCTCTCTCTTGAGCGTCTCTCCTGCTCTCTCTCTCGAGCGTCTCTCCTGCTCTCTCTCTTGAGCGTCTCTCCTGCTCTCTCTCTCGAGCGTCTCTCCTGATCTCGAGCATCTCTCCTGCTCTCTCTCTCTCTCGAGCGTCTTTCTAGCGTCTCTCCTGCTCTCTCTCTCTCGAGCGTCTTTCTAACGTCTCTCCTGCTCTCTCCAGCCCTTGTCTGCTTGATCGCTGATACTGCCATACTTTGTGGTCTGTATACACTGTGTTCCAAATTATTATGCAAATATTATTTTCTCAGATTTTCCCAAATTACCTATATGAATTGCAGTCATTGTAATTTTCCAGTCAAATAACTATTAGAGTACAATTGAAAGGTTTTTGTACAAACTGCCTATGATAACAGTATATTTAAAAAAATAAAACACTCAAACTGCACTCAAAATGCATGTTCCAAATTATTATGCACAGCAGAGTTTTCAACCTTTTAATTTTAATAAAGAACAAAAAAATGGTCTTTTTTGAAATTCTAAGCATTAGCAGGTTATTACACACTGAAATCAAACAGTTTTCAACTCAAAACTTTATTCTAGGTGATGTTACATTTGCACATAGGACCGCTTGTTCGAAAGGAGCTTCTGAACTCTCTCGTCCATTGAATTTGTCAGGTTTTGGATGGTTTCTGCTTCAATTGTTTTGCATGAGGACAGAATACCCTCCCAGAGCTGTTGCTTAGATGTGAACTGCCTCCCGCCATCATAGACACTCCTTTTGATGATGCTCCAGAGGTTCTCAATGGGGTTGAGGTCAGGGGAGCATGGGGGCCACACCATAAGTTTGTCCCGTTTTATGCCCATAGCAGCCAGAGATGCAGATGTGTTATGTGCAGCATGAGACGGGGCATTATCATGCATGAAAATGATCTTGCTGCGGAATGCACGGTTCTTCTTCTTGAACCATGGAAGCAAGTGCTGTTTGAGAAACTCAACATACATTATGGAGTTCATCTTTACCCCTTCAGGGATCCTAAAAGGGCCGACAATCTCTCTCCCCATGATTCCAGCCCAAAACATTACTCCACCTCCTCCTTGTTGGCGCTGTAGCCGTGTTTGCATAGGGTGTCCATCAACCAGCCATCCTCCACTCCATCCATCTGGACCATCAAGATCATTTCATGCATGATAATGCACCGTCTCATGATGCACATAACACATCTGCATCTCTGGCTGCTATGGGCATAAAAGGGGACAAACTTATGGTGTGGCCCCCATGCTCCCCTGACCTCAACCCCATTCAGAACCTCTGGAGCATCATCAAAAGGAGTGTCTATGATGGCGGGAGGCAGTTCACATCTAAGCAACAGCTCTGGGAGGGTATTCTGTCCTCATGCACAACAATTAAAGCAGAAACCATCCAAAACCTGACAAATTCAATGGACGAGAGAGTTCAGAAGCTCCTTTCGAACAAGGGGTCCTATGTGCAAATGTAACATCACCTAGAATAAAGTTTTGAGTTGAAAACTGTTTGATTTCAGTTTGTAATAACCTGCTAATGCTTAGAATTTCAAAAATGACCATTTTTTTGTTCTTTATTAAAATGAAAAGGTTGAAAACTCTGCTGTGCATAATAATTTGGAACATGCATTTTGAGTGCAGTTTGAGTTTTTTATTTTTTAAAAAATATACTGTTATCATAGGCAGTTTGTACAAAAACCGTTCAATTGTACTCTAATAGTTATTGACTGGAAAATTACAATGACTGCAATTCATATAGGTAATTTGGGAAAATCTGAGAAAATATTATTTGCATAATAATTTGGAACACAGTGTATATGTACAATTTTAATATGATCAATAAAAATATGTAAATATATTATATATATACACACACTGCTCAAAAAATAAAGGGAACACTTAAACATCACAACTCCAAGTCAATAACACTTCTGTGAAATCTACCTGTCCAGTTATGAAGCAACACGGATTGTGAATCAATTTCTCCTGCTGTTGTGCAAATGGAGCAGACAACTGGTAGAAATGATAGGCAATTAGCCAGATACCCCCTATAAAGGAGTGGTTCTGCAGGTGGTGACCACAGACCATTTCTCTGTTCTCATTCTTTTTGGCTGATGTTTTGGTCACTTTTTCATTTTGCCATTGCTCTCACCCCTAGAGGTACATTAGCATTAGGCAGTGTCTACAGTACAACCCACAGAAGTTGCTCAGGTAGTGCCGTTCATCCAGGATGGCACATCAGTGCGAGCTGTGGCAAGAAGTGTAGCTGTGTCTGTCAGCACAGTGTCCAGAGCATGGAGCAGATACCAGGAGATGTGCAGGGAGCCATAGGAGGGCAACAACCCAGCAACAGGACCGTTACCTCCTCCTTTGTGCAAGGAGGAACAGGAGGAGCACTGCCAGAGCCCTGCAAAATGACCTCCAGCTGGCCACAAATGTGCATGTGTCTGCACAAACGGTTAGAAACCGACTCCATGAGGGTGGTATGAGGGCCCGATGTCCACAGATGGGGGTTGTGCTCACAGCCCAACACCGAGCAGGACGCTTGACATTTGCCACAGAACACCAGGATTGGCAAAGTCGCCACTGGTGCCCTCTGCTCTTCACAGATGAAAGCTCAGTATTGTGTGTGGCCTCCACGTGCCTGTATGACCTCCCTACAACGCCTGGGCATGCTCCTGATGAGGTTGCGGATGGTCTCCTGTGGGATCTCCTCCCAGACCTAGACTAAAGCATCAGCCAACTCCTGAACAGTCAGTGGTGCAACGCGACGTTGGTGGATGTGACTCGCCCCCTGGGCCGTGGGGTACTCGGATCCGGGCAGTAGGGGAACGATGGGAGTAGTAGTGGCAACCCGGTTTCGTGGCTCAGGGTGGTCAGGCCAGTGGTAGTCCGTTATGTGCTGATGTTTATGTCCGACTACGCCACCCGTGGATTTGCGGTTATTAGGAACCGCCGCTGCATGCCGACCGCTGGGGCTGATGAGGTGTGCAGCTAGGGTAGTGTGACTCCCCACGGGAAGAGTGCGGCCCCAGGGCAGTATAGTGGATGGTGGGAGTGATGGTGGTGAGAGTCCCAGTGCTGATAGTGCTGGAGAAGCAAGGAGCACACAGACAACAGGTTGCAGTCCAGGGTCTTTACTAGAACAGGTAAATTGACCCATAAACAGTCCCGGCTAGGAGGGGGACCTGGATGTCTGAGAGCAACGGGGAAATTGGCCCTGGTCAGGGTGAGGGTGTAGGCCTACCGTGCTTTCTGCGCTCCTTCTGGCTATCTCCTCCTGATAGGGTAACAGCCCACGTTTCCAAGCTTTCCGTGTATTCTCGCCTGTATGGCCTGCGACGTGGGTTCCTTTCTGCTCCCAGCCTTGTACGGCTTTACTGGTACCTTCTGTTGTGGCAGGGCCTCCAGGCTTCTTAGGCCAAGGAATATACAGTCCCCTGCGGACTGGTTCTCTGCTGGGGGATGTGGAATCCTCTCAGCCTCAGACACCAAAGTCTGGTAAATTAAGTCCTCTTTCTGCCAAGACAGGCTCTCTTCGCCTCTTGTCTCTGGCTTGTGGCTCTCCTCCTGCCACACTTCCTCTTAGGTGCAGTGCAACTGTCTGTCCCTGTTCTGCTCTGGGACAAGTCTCAATGCTGAGACAGGCCATCCAGTTCTCTCTAACCCTGCCCCCAGCACCAGCTTTTATAGGGGCAGCCTGCTCCCCCTACTGGCCTGAGACAGGAGGCATTGCATGCTAATGTTCCCCTGACTAGAGAACCTCCCCCTTGCTCTCAGACACAGCTTTAATACATTTTGTGGCATCCAGGCCAGGGTGACACATTCCCCCCTAGTGAAATTTAGTACTACGGGACTAAACAATAAACAAAGACAATAAAACATTAATAGACATTAATAGACAGACGACGCACAAATTGAGTTCTTAAGGTCACAGTGTGGCCTGTGACCGGGTGTCCATATCACCAATACAACGGGGAGCCTTAACCAGGTGGGGGTCTGTCCTACCCCAAGTCCTTCACAGTCTTAGTTCATTCCTTGGTTAGGCTCCGAACGCAGTCCATACCAGGTCCCGGTTATAAAAAGTCCGTAACCTGTGAGTCCTTACAGTAACTGCAAGAAACTGAAACACGGAATTACCAAACATGCATGTAACTTTGCAAACAATTCAACATTTGGCAACAAGGTTATTTACAATTTTAGTGCGCTCTATATTCTCCAGCGAGCGGGTATCAGCTCCTTTGTGCTCCTGGTTGACCTACGTAGCCCACTGTCTGGTGGTGGACCAACCTGGCTTTCCCCACTAGCGTTAGGGGTACAGCTACCAGCTGGGTGTACAGGTAGGGAGGCAGCTGTCTGCGGGTCCTTTGGCTTACCGCAGGCATGGCAGGCTCACTGTCAGCAGAGGGTTGACTCTCCTGGGCTGCTGGTACAGGCTCTTCTGCCTCTGGAACCGCTTGCTCCTCTTCACCTTCCGGCTCTGGTGTTGGTTGTTGCTGTGCCGGTTGCAGGAAATGCAGGACGGGTACCACTATGGCATCATTTATGCGAGTCCAGGACTGAGGGAACTCTCCGAGAACGGTGCTGATCATTTCTTCCTTGTCCTCTGCGGGTTCAAGGTCACTCTGATCCTCTTCTGCACTACGGAGTTGCTCGGGGCATCTTTTGAGATGGTCTCTGGAGACGGTACTAGTGGTTTCTCCTCCGTCCTTGGTGATCACGCACACCTTCGGGTTGTCGTGATCAGACTGCAGTACGGTGTAGGGTTCCCTTTCCCACTGGTCGTCCAACTTGTGAAGCCTTCTTTTTCACTTTAGGACTTGCTCACCAGGTTCTAGGGGACCAGCAGGGGCGTGTTGGTTGAAGAGTTTTTCTTGCCTCTCTCTCACCTGGGCCAGGCTCTTCTCCACAGTCTACTGCACCTTCTTGTACTGCAGTTGCCTTTCCGTATCCCAGTCCGCATCCGGGGAGGTGTCCTCAGGCGTTAGGACTCCCATCTCCAGGTCTATAGGCAGCTTACCCGGTCTGGGTCGCATCAGGTAAGCCGGGGTGCAGTTGGTAGCATTCACCGGGATATGATTGTATAAGTCTATCAGGTCCGGCAGTTTTTCTGGCCACAGGCTGCGCTCCTCCAGGGGCAACGTCTTCAGGAGATCAATGACTATATTGTTCATCTTCTCACACATCCCGTTGGTTTGTGGGTGGTAAGGCGTTGTCCGAATCTTCTTACAGCCATAGAGGTTGCCGAACTCCTGGAAGATTTCAGCCTCGAACGCTGGACCCTGGTCTGTCAGGACCTGTTCCGGATACCCGTGTGGACGGCAGAAATATTGCTGGAAGGCTCTGGCCGCTGTTTGGGCTGTCAAGTCTTTTACTGGGACCACCACTAGAAAACGGGAATAGTGGTCCACGATTGTCAGGGCATAGATGTATCCTGACCGGCTGGGAGCCAATTTGACATGGTCCAGAGCTACCAGCTCAAGAGGCTGCGTGGTGACGATGGGCCTCAAGGGTGTCTTCTGGCTGGTGCGGTCCTTCCTCCTTAGGTGACAAGGGCCACAGTCTCTGCACCATTTTTCTACAGCTCCTCTCATGCCGACCCAAAAGAACCTTCCTCTTAGTAGGAACTCCAGTTTCTTCCAACCGAACCGATGTGTCCCGCTCTGTCATGGTAAGCCCCCAGGACCATAGCTGCATCCCGCCTTGGGACCACGACTTGCCAGGTCAGCTCGTGCGTCCGGTGGTTGACAATCCTTCTGCACAACTTGCCTTCGTAGAGGAACAGCTTGCTCTTCTCTTTCCATAGCTGCTTGGCTTCCTCTGGAGCATCCGGATCTATGCGGGCATCTTCCTGGGTCAGCAGATCTTTCACCAGGCGGATGGCAGGGTCACTATCTTGGGTCTCGGCCCAGCTGTGTTGAGGTAGGGGATTTATCATCACGGTTGTTAGATCCTCCTCCTTCACGCGGTGGGAGTATTGAGCAGCTCCATACCGGTGAAACGCGGGGAGTTCTACCTCCTCCAGCTCTTCTGGGTCTTCGTCACCTTCAGATAAGTGAGGCATCCTCGATAGGGCGTCAGCGTTGGCATTGGTTTTGCCGGCCCGGTACTTGATCAGTCATAGTTGGAGAGACGGGCCATCCACCGCTGTTCTAGGGCACCCAGTCTTGCATTGTCCAGGTGTGTCAACGGGTTGTTGTCCATGTACACGGTGAACTTTGCGGAGGCCAGGTAATGCTTGAAGCGTTCCGTCACGGCCCACACCACCGCCAAGAATTCTAGCTTGAAGGAGCTGTAATTCTCCGGGTTCCTCTTGGTGGGTCTCAGCTTCCGGCTGGCGTACGCGATCACCCTTTCTCTGCCCTGTTGGTTTTGGGACAGTACGGCTCCCAGTCCCACATTACTGGCATCTGTGTGGAGAATGAAAGGCTGGCCATAATCAGGGTAGGCCAGGATCTCGTCCCCTGTGAGGGCCATCTTTAGCTGGCGGAAGGACTCCTCTTCCGGTTTATCCCACTTGAAGGGCGGCTTTTGGCTCCTGGACTTAGACTGTCCGATCAGGAGGTCCTGCATAGGAGCTGCCATCTTAGTGAACCCGGGGATGAACCTTCGGTAGTAGCCTACCAACCCGAGAAACTGTCTCACCTCTTTGATGTTCGAGGGGCTTGGCCAGCTCTTGATTGCCGTGACCTTGTCAGGGTCGGGGGCCACTCCTTCCGCGCTTACCACGTGCCCTAGGTACTGGTCCTTTGATTTCAGCAGGTGACACTTTGATGGTTTCACCTTCAGGCCATAGCCTGCCAGGGCTTCGAACACCTCGGCCAGGTGCTTTAGGTGGTCCTCGTAGGTCTTCGAATAGACGATCACGTCGTCCAGGTAAAGGAGGACCGTCTCGAAGTTTCGGTGCCCTAGACATCATTCCATCAGCCTCTGGAAGGTCCCTGGTGCGTTGCAGAGCCCGAAGGGCATACAGTTGAACTCACTCAGTCCCATCGGGGTGGTGAAGGCAGTCTTCTCCTTGTCAGCCTCTGCCACAGGAACCTGCCAGTACCCGCTAGTAAGGTCCAAAGTAGAAAAGAAGTTAGCAGATTTTAGTGCGGCTAAAGACTCCTCTATTCTAGGCAGCGGATATGCGTCTTTGTGGGTGATACGGTTGATTTGTCTATAGTCCACGCACATTCTCATGGTGCCGTCTTTCTTTTTGACCAGAACCAAGGGGGCTGCCCAGGGGCTACAGCTGTCTCTAATAACCCCAGCTTCTTTCATCTCTCTTAGCATGCCCTTTGCGTTCTGATAATGTGCAGGGGGTACAGGTCTGTGCCTCTCTTTTATTGGTGGGTGGCTCCCTGTGGGGATGTGGTGTTCTATCCCTTTTACTCTGCCGAAGTCTAGCGGGTGCTTACTAAAGACTCTCTCGTACTCCTGTACCACCCGGTAGACTCCTTGTTTTTGGTGCAGGGGAGTGGAGTCAGCACCCACATGGAGTTTCTGGCACCAGTCCTCCTTTTGTTTCTGGGAGCCATTACCCTCCGCCTGAGGAGATGGAGGCAAGGGTTCCACGGCCCTGATAGCTTTGTGTTCGACAACAAACAGTTTGGCGAGTGTAGCGTACCTGGGTAAGTGTACTTCCCTCTCCCCAATGTTGAGGATGCGGACGGGCACCCTCCCATGACGGACATCAACCACCCCCCGGGCTGTCAAAATGGTGGGCCTGCTGTCTGAGTACACGGGTTCTACCATGGCTTGGTAGTCTCTACCTCTCAACCCGATTGCAGTCCGACACCAGATCATCATTTCACTTTTGGGAGGCATGGAAATGGGGAATGGGTCACTCAGTCTTACGCTACCGATCTCACCACCAGACAGTTCTACCTGCTGCCGTCTCATCAGGGCTTTTATCTCCTTGTTGAGGACTCTCTGTTGGCTGGAACTAGCATTCACCGCCACCTGTTGTAGAATTACAATTACCTCTGAAAGACAATTTTCAATTACGTTAGTACCCACAGTTATTTTAGGGTGACTTTCACGACGGTCAATGTCCACAATAATCACCCCCTGTGCCGGCAGTTCAACTTTACCAATTTTAATGGTCATCTCCTTGAACCCCATCTGCGGCACGGGTAAGCCATTACTGGCGATGATGCTCAAGTTATTGTCTGGATACCGTGTGATATCAGCATCAGTCCAATACTGCTTAAAAAGTACATAAGGGATAGTGGTTACTTGTGACCTATTATCCAGCAAGGCGCTCATGGGGATACCGTCCAGCACCACGGGTAAAACCGGGCGCCCCCCAACGTACTTATTACGCCAATTGTAAGGGCCTGGTGATCTTATGCCTGGGGGTTGGCCCTTTGCCCCAGGTTGGACCCTTTTAAATTACAGTACCTGGAAATGTGTCCGGGCTGGTTGCATCGACGGCAAATGGGCTGTCCATCCTCTGCGTAGCGGTCTGTGGGCCTCCCTCGGAACGACGGGATCCTCCTCTGTCGACGCCACGGGACATCCTCCGGACTTGAAGCCAGCTCGATGGGTCTTGACGGGTCCACTTGCAACGCCTGGACGGTCCTGGTCAACGCCGCGACGCTCCTGGTCAGCTCCTGGACTTGGTGGTACAGGTCTTTCGACGGGGCTTGGTTCAGGGCCTGTGCATCAGCCCCCACGGGATCCATAGAGGAGGGCGCCGCCTCCTGGTGGTTGGTGAGAGCAGGGCGCCGGGGGTTTATAGCGCCACTGGTTGCAGATTCACGGAGCACCCTTATGGCCCTGTCCTTAAATTGGGCAAAGGTTAGGTCGGGGTTCTGAAAGAACATGAGACGCAGTTGGGCCCTGTGGGCGCTAGACAGCAGACCTTCTATGAATTGTTCTGTTAGCAGCTTATCCGTTTCCTGCACACTGCCAGGGTCAGTTTGTTGAATAGCCCTCAAGGCTTCCTGCAGATTTAGGGCATAGTCTCTGATGCTGTCCTGTGCCCGCTGCTTACATCCATAGAACCTCATTTTAATCTCAGCGGAGGTACGTGTGTCAAAGGTACCCCGCAGCCGGGCCAGAATACCCTTCACAGTCCTTTTATCCTCAGTGGGCCATGATTTTACCTCCCTTTGGGCTGCGCCAGTTAACTGCCCTGTCAATATGCTGACCTTCTGTTCCTCTGTCAGGGGGTAAACGTGGAACAAACTGTATAGCCTTTCCTTGAAGTCAGTTAGGGCATGGGGCTCCCCTGAGTATTTGGGCAGCCAGGCCGCTCCAGGGATGTAGGGCAGGGAAAAGGGCATCACCGCTGCTGCAGCTGCGTTGGTGGTAGTGGGCGCCTCTGTGTCCGACATCTTCCTCCCCCCTAGTTAAGCGTGGCCTACCTTCCGACGATCCTCTTCTGTAGGCCGCGGCTCCGCTGCTGCTGCTCTGGACGAGGACCTTGCGTCGCGTCCTGATGACGTCAGCGTCGCTCTCTCTCCCTTCCAGGACCTTGCGCAGCGTCGGTGCGTGGGGCGGAGCTTCGGATCTCGCGCGGTTTTGAAGTCCACGCCCCTCTTCTTCCCGCGCGGCGTCCTGAAGATGGCGTCCGATGGCGAGAAACAGCTGCGGATGGCGGGAAGACGGCAGAAGACGGCGGGAAACAGTCCAAGATGGCGTCTGATGGCGGGAATCGTCTCCGGATGGCGGGAAACGACTCCGGACGGCGGGAAACTTCGCCACAGGTAAGTTACAAAAGTCTTTTTCAGGCACGCAGTACCCGGTGGTTGCGGGCATGAAATCCTGCCGACTACGCCAAAGCTGACTCGCCCCTTGGGCCGTGGGGCACTCGGATCCGGGCAGTCTGGGAACGATGGGAGTAGTAGTGGCAACCCGGTTCCGTGGCTCAGGGTGGTCAGGCCAGTGGTAGTCCGTTATGTGCTATTGATTATGTCCGACTACGCCACCCGTGGATTGCAGTTATTAGGAACCGCCGCTGCATGCCGACCGCTGGGGCTGATGAGGTGTGCAGCTAGGGTAGTGTGACTCCCCACGGGAAGAGTGCGGCCCCAGGGCAGTATAGTGGATGGTGGGAGTGATGGTGGTGAGAGTCCCAGTGCTGATAGTGCTGGAGAAGCAAGGAGCACACAGACAACAGGTTGCAGTCCAGGGTCTTTACTAGAACAGGTAAATTGACCCATAAACAGTCCCGGCTAGGAGGGGGACCTGGATGTCTGAGAGCAACGGGGAAATTGGCCCTGGTCAGGGTAAGGGTGTAGGCCTACCGTGCTTTCTGCGCTCCTTCTGGCTATCTCCTCCTGATAGGGTAACAGCCCACGTTTCCAAGCTTTCTGTGTATTCTCGCCTGTATGGCCTGCGACGTGGGTTCCTTTCTGCTCCCAGCCTTGTACAGCTTTACTGGTCCCTTCTGTTGTGGCAGGGCCTCCAGGCTTCTTAGGCCAAGGAATATACAGTCCCCTGCGGACTGGTTCTCTGCTAGGGGATGTGGAATCCTCTCAGCCTCAGACACCAAAGTCTGGTAAATTAAGTCCTCTTTCTGCCAAAACAGGCTCTCTTCGCCTCTTGTCTCTGGCTTGTGGCTCTCCTCCTGCCACACTTCCTCTTAGGTGCAGTGCAACTGTCTGTCCCTGTTCTGCTCTGGGACAAGTCTCAATGCTGAGACAGGCCATCCAGTTCTCTCTAACCCTGCCCCCAGCACCAGCTTTTATAGGGGCAGCCTGCTCCCCCTACTGGCCTGAGACAGGAGGCATTGCATGCTAATGTTCCCCTGACTAGAGAACCTCCCCCTTGCTCTCAGACACAGCTTTAATACATTTTGTGGCATCCAGGCCAGGGTGACACAGATGGAGCGAGACATGATGTCCCAGATGTGCTCAATCGGATTCAGGTCTGGGGAACAGGCGGGCCAGTCCATAGCTTCAATGCCTTCACCTTGCAGAAACTGCTGACACACTCCAGCCACATGAAGTCTGGCAATGTCCTGCATACTGCATAAGGGGCATAATGGGGGCATTACACTGTGTGGGGGCATAATACATACTACATAAGGGGCATAATGGGGGCATTAAACTTTTTGGGGCATCATACATACTGCATAAGGGGCATAATGGGGGCAATACACTGTGTGGGGGCATCATACATACTGCATAAGGGGCATAATGGGGGCATTACACTGTGTGAGGGGCATCATACATACTGCATAAGGGGCATAATGGGGGCATCATACATCCTGCATAAGGGGCATAATGGGGGCATTACATTGTGTGGTAGCATCATACATCTTGTATAAGGGGCATAATGGGGGCATTACACTGTGTGGGAGCATCATACATACTGCATGAGGGGCATAATGGTGGCATACACTGTGTGGTGCATCATACATACTGTACAAGGGGCATAATGGGGGCATTACACTGTGTGGGGCATCATATATACTGTATAAGGGGCATAATGGGGCATTACACTGTGTGGGGGCATCATACATACTGCATAAGGGGCATAATGGGGGCATTACACTGTGTGGGGGCATCATACATACTGCATAAGGAGCATAATGGGGGCATTACACTGTGTGGGGGCATCATGTATACTGCATAAGGGGCATAATGGGGGCATTACACTGTGTGGGGGCATCATACATCCTGCATAAGGGGCATAATAGGGGCATTACACTGTGTGGGGGGCATCATACATCCTGCATAAGGGGCATAACACTGTGTGGGGGCATCATACATCCTGCATAAGGGGCATAATGGGGGCATTACACTGTGTGGGGGGCATCATACATACTGCATAAGGGGCATAATGGGGGTATTACACTGTGTGGGGGCATCATACATCCTGCATAAGGGGCATAATGGGGGCATTACACCGTGTGGGGGCATCATGCATCCTGCATAAGGGGCATAATGGGGGCATTACACTGTGTGGGGGCATCATACATACTGCATAAGGGGTATAATGGGGGCATTACACTGTGGGGGGCATCATGCATCCTACATAAGGGGCATAATGGGGGCATTACACTGTGTGGGGGCATCATACATACTGCATAAGGGGTATAATGGGGGCATTACACTGTGGGGGGCATCATGCATCCTACATAAGGGGCATAATGGGGGCATTACACTGTGTGGGGGCATCATACATTCTGTATAAGGGGCATAATGGGGGCATTACACTGTGGGGCCAGTAAAGGGGCCCTTTACTATGAGAACAATACGTTTCCTCCCTTCCTGTCTCCATAGTTGGGTCGTATGTATCTATTACAGGAAACAGAACAAAAACCTTATGATTCTTATAAAGGGGCAACACAAGACCCCAAAAGAGTCTCTGTGCTCAAGGGGTTAATGCCCCCTGCGCCCAGTAATGGGGGATCCCCACATACCTCCACCTGCAGAGCCGCCACCACATATATGGCTGCTCTGTGCGCACAGGAGCTGTGATGAGGTCACAGGAGGGGAAGAGTCAGGGGTCACATGATCAGGGGCCTCAGTGGATGCAGGACTCTGCTGTGCTGGTTGTCATGGTGCTGGATGAGCTGAAGTTTATGTGTGGGGTCAGGAGTAGTGTTGAGCGATACCTTCCGATATCGGGAAATATCGTATCAGATTGGATAGGACCGATACCCAAAAGTATCGGATATCGCCGATTCCGATACCGGAAACCAATGCAAGTCAATGGGACACTAATATCGGAAAGCCATCCCAGCGTGAGAGAATTCTCCTGATTGTTTAAAAGCCGGCGGGCGGTAAAAAGCCGCCGGCTTTTAAACAATCACACAGCCCCATACTGCTTCCCCGCAGCCTCCCACCCCGATCCTGCGCTCCCCCCGCCACCTCCCATCCCGATCGTAAGTTAGGACCGGGCGGGGAGCGCAGCACCAAGGAGCAGGGAGCGAAGGACCCGGGCGGGGAAGCCGGCAGTGAAAAGACTACACCGCCGGCTTTCCCGTTCTGTGCTGCGCTCTCCCGCCGGTTATTTCAAATGAACAGCTGAGGTATCAGGTGATGATGATCAGCTGTTCATTTGAAGTAGCCGCGGTGCCCTCAGAGGGTTCATGTGAGTTCATGCTTCACTGCATGAACTCACATGAACTTTCCAACGGCCGCACAGGTCAGCCTCACCTCCCAGACCATCAGACCCATCATGATTGGTGTGTGCGCAGGTGTCTGTGCGATGTGTGCGGGTGTGTGCGCGATGTCTGCGGGTGTCTGCGTGCAGGCAGACATAGGCTAATGTGACACTACTACTCCCATCGGCCTATGTCTGTCCCCCGTCCACTTGTGCCAGCAGGATCAGCTCGATGGGAGCAGTAGCTATTTTAGCTGCCCCATATGTTATTTTTGCCCCTATACATCTTTTATGTTTTTAGGCCCCCCATATATTTTTTTTGTTTTTGGTCCCCAATAAATTTTAAATACATTTTTCATTGGTGGCCAGTGGTTACCTAAAATAAATTAGTTCATACATTACCTGTCCCCGCCGATCGCCATCTAAAATAAAGTAAAAAATAAAAAACTACACCTATACTCACCTAGACACCTAATTCCCCGAAGCCATCGATCTCCTGTAATAAAATATAAAATAATAAACCACAACCTTATCCTTACCCCTCTGTAGTAGTCCACGAGTGTCCCACGAAGATCTCCAGTTTAGAGCAGCCACATAAAATGTGACCGCTCTAAACCACTGCTGCCGCTAGAATGACGGGGCCGTAAAGCAGCCCCATCATTGCATAAACCGGTGTCTAGGTGAGTATAGGTGTAGTTTTTTATTTTTTACTTTATTTTAGGTGGCGATCAGGTAATGTATGAACTAATTTATTTTAGGTAACCACTGGCCACCAATGAAAAATGTATTTAAAATTTATTGGGGACCAAAAACAAAAAAAATATATGGGGGGCCTAAAAACATAAAAGATGTATAGGGGCAAAAATAACATATGGGGCAGTTTAAATAGCAGGATCAGGCTGATGGGAACTACTGCTCCCATCGAGCTGATCCTGCTGGCACGAGTGGACGGGGGACAGACATAGGCCGATGTGAGTAGTAGTGTCACATCGGCCTATGTCTGCCTGCACGCAGACACCCGCAGACATCGCGCACACACCCGCACACATCGCACAGACACCCGCGCACACTCCAATCATGATGGGTCTGATGGTCTGGGAGGTGAGGCTGACCTGTGCGGCCGTGGGAAAGTTCATGTGAGTTCATGCAGTGAAGCATGAACTCACATGAACCCTCTGAGGGCACCGCAGCTACTTCAAATGAACAGCTGATCAGCATCACCTGATACCTCAGCTGTTCATTTGAAATAACCGGCGGGAGAGCGCAGCACAAAACGGGAAAGCCGGCGGTGAAGTCTTTTCCCTGCCGGCTTCCCCGCCTGGGTCCTTCGCTCCCTGCTCCTTGGTGCTGCGCTCCCCGCCCGGTCCTAACTTACAATCGGGATGTGAGGTGGCGGGGGGAGCGCAGGATCGGGGTGGGAGGCTGCGGGGAAGCAGTATGGGGCTGTGTGATTGTTTAAAAGCCGGCGGCGTTTTACCGCCCGCCGGCTTTTAAACAATCAGGAGAATTCTCTCACGCTGGGATGGCATTCCGATATTAGCGTCCCATTGACTTGCATTGGTTTCCGGTATCGGAATCGGCGATATCCGATACTTTTTGGGTATCGGTCCGATCCAATCCGATCCGATATTTCCCGATATCGGAAGGTATCGCTCAACATTAAGTAATACATAAGAATAATATGTACTATGTCTGACCACTACAAACACTCATCTGAACTGGTCCAAGTGCTGTCAGGTTTTTTCACGGGCAGCACTTAGACAATACGGTCGTGTGAATATAGGCTTATGATGCATCTGGTAATAAACATGTTAAGGATGGGCCGCTACTCATGGGCCACTGCTGTGTGCTTGCCCCCCAGGCTAAAATGTGCCAGCCAGCCCCTGCTGCACCGGGTGCCAGAAAACCTAGATACACCTTTGGAATAGGTATCCTGCAAAGTAAGGATGGGGTTTGGTGTTTTTAAATGATTTTATTGACTCTGTGCATTTATATTTTGTATCAATAATATGATATGGTTATATATATCTTCTGGATATCAGGAGGGCTTATCCCTGTGCCTTGACTCTCTCCTTCTCCTTCGATGTCCTGTATAGGCCAAAAAAAACTACGCGTTTCGAGGACTCACAGTTCCTCTTCGTCAGCTTCTCGCTGGTAGTCAAACTGGTAACCTAATAAAGTCCAAACGCCCCCCACAAAGATAATACAACCAAAGAAATGGAGGAAGATCCAATACTAACAAGACGGTGCAAAAGGACATATGGAGGTGCAATAGAACTAAGATAGAATTCCAATAAGAATAGACTGTGTGTGAAAAAAATAATATTAAAAAAGACTTTGTTCAAACTTTCACAATTAGTTAAAAATGAATAAAAATTATATACTTATATTTCTGATGGCTATAAAAAACAGTCTGTTAATCAGTGTATATTACCAGGATAGTATAAATTCGGCACTTAGTACCATCCAGAGATAAAAAGGAAAAAAATGAAGGAGAAAAATAAAAACATTATATTGTATCTCCAATAGGGGTATCAATGTATAGAAACAAATACATATATAAAATAGGTGGATTCAAAGGAATATATCCAAAAGACATATTATATTGATAAAATATAAGGAGGTTCATAAAAGTGCAATGTAAATGTTCAATTGGTACTGGGATAAAAAATACATACAGTATATACCGCTGCGAGTTGAAGGCATACAGCTGACTCTCGTGATTAAGGCCCTTCAGAGCCAAGCTATTTAATGTGAAGATCCATTTGGATTCCATCCGCGACATTAATCTCAGGTAATCACCTCCCCTCCATTTTCTGGGGACTAATCGGATCCCACAAAACTTAGTGTCCTTATAAGATTGGTTGTGGAACTTCCGGTAGTGCCGGGACAGTGGATGCCCTTCAAAACCTTCATTCATGTTGATAAAGTGTTCCTTCAGCCTTTTGATAACTTGCGCTTTGTACAGACATCTCCTCCTGCCAAGGCATAAAAAGGGCGTGGCTTGGGGTGTGGATAGGGGCGTGGCCAGACTACACGTGCCGCATGGTTTCGCCCTCTTTCTAGTCCTCATAGGTTGGCGGTATGCTTGTACTGAGCAGATCTGGGATATCAGTGATTAGGTCCCATATTGTGCACTGTAAGGTCTGGAAAAGCTCCTTCTATCCGTCTCTGTAGCACCAGAGGAAGAACAGAGGGGAAAAGACAGGATTTTCTACATGTCGCGTTATGTAGATGTTCTGCAGATTTATCACAACCGTCCACAAGAAGAAACTGCCATCACAGAGCCGCCTTTAGCTGTTGGAAAAGTTTAAACTTAGTTTTGAATAGTTGCTATAGCCAACAAGGACTTTCTATTTATGCTGGGTCACATGATGCTGGTGCTGGGTGATGTCATGTGACGGAATGTTGTGGGTGATGATGTCACAGAGGGCGTTGTGATGTCACCCTTGGGGTATATAAGGGGGCTCCATCCACCTGGAGCTCATATCTCATTGGCCATATCTTGGTGCTGAGATACCCCCTGGAGACAATGAGGATCGCCATATTGTTTCTGTGCTGTACCCTGTTCTACCCTGTGAATTACCATAGGCTGCCGGTGAGTACCTGTCTATTATTACATATGGAGGACGTTTAGAATCAGCTGCGGCAGGGGAAGGGGATGGGGAGGGGGGTCCTGTAAGAATTTACCTGCGGGAATAAGAGGTTATGGCAGGGAAAGGAGCTTAGGAAGTGACAGTCAGAGGGGATATAAGTGTGGGGTGACCCCTCTGACTCCCACATTCCTGCCTTGTCCTTGTAGTGATTAATGACTTTGGTGTTGTCCCTTATATATCACTTTGCAGTCACCAGTGATCGCTCCGCACTGTGATCCTAAACTACAGTCTCATTTACCTTTTTGCAAACGCCCAGAAGGGGAGGAGTGACATCACACCCATGTGAGCAGATCCCGCCCACTTTTACTGCAGTCGTAATGCGAGCTAGCTGTATTCTGTTTTCATGGAAATATCAGCAGCTGCTCCCCCTAGTGTTTACAAGATGAAAACATCAAAAGAGTTAAAATATTTTTTTCAGATTTTATACCATTAAAACCTTTTTAAATATATATGTGTATTTATATATAAATATAAATACTTTACAATTTTACAATTGTAAAAAAATTGCTGACACTTTCCCTTTAAAAGATCTAAAGACGTTCTGCTTCATGTGCCATTGTGACCAATCACAGCACAGATTATATTTTTTAAACTTTTCTTGAAAAACTGAAGCTGCTCCGTGATTGCAAATCATGTGGAAGGGTTCTCTTTTAGACATTTAGTTAGGTCCAAAGTATCAGTGACATGATGGATAGAACTGTGCAATGATGTCACAGAGGGCTTTGTGATGTCACCCCTGGGTATATTAGAAGCCTCGGCCCATCTGCAGCTTGTATCTCATTGACCATACCTTGGTGCTGAGAGACCTCTGGAGATGATGAGTATCATCCTATCATTTCTGTGCTTTACGTTGCTCTACCCCCCACATTACAGTACACTGAGGGCGAGTATGTTCTCATCAATATGGAGGTCACAAGGATCAGCTAATGAGAATATCGCCTCTTGCAGGACTTCTCATACTGGACACGTGACCGTCCGTCATATGAAAGTCCAACTGTAAATAATATTCCATGGACCCTGGAGGTGAATCCCAAACTTCTTCCTGATCTTCTCAATGGGATATTTCTGAAAGTTGCTTGATAATGTATCCATCACTGTATAATAACAAGGGCTCTCTGTTTGACTGGATTGGGTATAAATATACAGGACTTTATTATGTTTTTTTTCTTTATTATAGGATGACCCACTACCCGTGGATCTCAGAAGAAGCACCTATCAAGCTTCCATCAATCTTCCTCTTTGGCTCTTCCGTGACGCAGTTTTTGTTGCGGTGATGACACTACTGACAATACTAGAGTATTTGGCCTTAAGTCTTGTCCTGAGCAAGTGGGCAATGTCTGAACCTGGTGAAACAATCAGAAAACTCCTGAGAACAAAACCATTCTGAAGGAACAAAGTGCTTGTAAGGAGCCGATTTGCATCCCTCAGATTCAGAAGCAAGACTCCAGGAGAACACCTGTCCTGCCCAATGGCAAATGTTCTACTCCATCCATGGCTCCTGCACCGCAGGATGCGAAAAAGGTTCCTAGTTGCAACTATAAAGTGGCGTTCAGTGATATTGTCTGGGTCAGAATGATCCCTCACAACAATATAGGAAGAAGAGCTCGAAGTTCAACGGAGCTTAAAGAGAGGTTACTGATTTTTCAGAGAAGCCAACAACCCAGAATTCCAGAGCCAAGAGCACCAGAACCTAGAACACCAGAACCTACCATGTCAGAACCTAGTATGTCAGAACCTAGAATGCCAGAGCCTGAAATGCCTACAACACCTCAACCCAAAATCAAGAGGAGAAGATGTTTCCTTAGATGTCTTAGAGGCGAGGAAGATTGAGAAGGCAACTGCTTGAACTTTCCCATTGCTCGTGTTTTCATCACAGGTTAGTCCTATACATGCTGTCTGATGGGCACCATCTTACTACATACAATGCAGCATTGCACCTGAAATCGCATGGATATTTTGTCACACACTTGCACTTTAGCACCTTATCATATGGCGCATATATCTATGAACGCTTTGCTAAGTATCACTGTCTAGTATGTGCTTCTGATGAACCTATTTTAGGAAAACGTGTCGAGGTTTGGCATACTATGTACTTGAGTTTGGCGTACTATGTGCTTGTTGGTAAATTCTATTGCCATCTATAATCTACTAGATATTATAATGTCTCTGGTGGGATGCCCCATGCCGAATTGTTGATAACTGACTATGAGCATTGTCCTCTATTTCTTATCTACTATGGTTACAGGTTGATGTGAAGAGAGCTGTGCCATTGGTAGCGATTTTTCTACTGATTTGTCAGTTATATTTATGTTAGTTTAGCAAATTTCTGCTTGTAGGGTCTAATGTTTTACCATAGTGTATGTTCTGTGAGCTAAATTGTCATACTTATGCACTAGATAGATTATAAATTGTGATGCTTATGTACAAGATAGATTATTAGTTTAATCGGTGATTTTTTAAATATTTTTTAGCATCAGGAGACTCAAGAATCGCATCTTACAGAAGACAAGAAGCCTAAATGCCGAAGGGTGATGACCTGTTGATGGCCCACAGCTGGAGGGTCATTACCTCTTGATGGCACAAAACTGGACAGAAGATAAAAACATTTGATGGCACACAGCCGGAGGGTGATGATCTATTGATGGCCATAGCCAGAGGGTCATTACCTGTTGATGGCACACAGCCGGAGGGTGATGACCTATTGATGACCATAGCCAGAGGGTCATTACCTGTTGATGGCACACAGCTGGAGGATGATGACCTATTGATGGCCATAGCCAGAGGGTCATTACCTGTTGATGGCACACAGCCGGACAGAGGATAATTACCTGTTGATGGCACACAGACGGATGGTCATTACCTGTTCATGGCGCACTGCCGGATGGTCATTACCTATTGATGGCACACAGCCGGAGGGTGATGACCAATTGATGGCCATAGCCAGAGGGTCATTACCTGTTGATGGTGCACTGCCGGATGGTCATTACCTGTTGATGGCACACAGCCGGATGGTCATTACCTGTTCATGGCACACTGCCGGATGGTCATTACCTGTTGATGGAACACAGCCGGAGGGTGATGACCTATTGATGGCCATAGCCAGAGGGTCATTACCTGTTGATGGCGCACTGCCGGATGGTCATTACCTGTTGATGGCACACAGCTGAAGGGTGATGACCAGTTGATGTCGGACTGCCGGATGGTCATTACCTGTTGATGGCACACAGCCGGACAGAGGATCATTACCTGTTGATGGCACAAAGCCGGTCAGAGGATAAGATCTTTTGATTGCATACACCGGGTCCCTCCCTGATAACAGGGAACCCTGGGGAATACTCGTCATCTTGATCCCCCACTGACTAAATACTTGCTCCACCTCAGCCTACACCATCATGGAGGACACTTCCACCTGTGTCCACTGTAAGGTTCGACTTTCTTTTATCATTTCAGCAGATTAATAAACATCATAAAGCTGTAAAACTATCGAGTAATTTATTATAAATTATTATAAAGAAATATAAAGTATAATAGATAGCTATAGAGGGCACAGAAGACGACTAACTATAGTAAGCATGGTATCGCCTGATATATACTGTATATTCTAGTTGGCGCTATTACACTAAATACATCACAACCTCCAGGGTGATATTACCGTACAATGCGAGATCACTAATAATGGCCACAGATTATGAGAAAATGACCAGCTCCATAGTCCTGGAGTTATTATAAATGTCTCTAGTGTGAGGCAGGGACTGGACGAGTGTTGGAGGGAGGTATATTCCCCCAGGACGTCCTTTATGTATCCATGCTGTAGAATCTGCCGTATACTTCTGTTCTAGCAGTCAGACATTTCACTCTGCAAATCACAGGCTCAACATTGTGTAAAACTACCACCGTATATAAGAGCACTCAGAATAAAAACTAGCGGCATGCCGTGCACTGCCCACGTCATGTGTACGGGATACAGGACCTGCAGGACCTGGTACGGCCATTATAGTTGATAGATTAATGATACCTGTGCAGATGAAGGGAAAAAAATATGTGCAACAGCAGGAGGAGAAAGTCTCAAAATGTAATTTGAAGAGTATAATAGAGAAATGGGAAACTTCTGGAGATGCAGATAAGTGGTACCAGGGCAAAACGTAAGTGCAGTCAGACAAGGGAAAAGTGCAAATGATCCAGCGTAAAGGTTTGTTTAGTAGAAAAAATGTTAAAACTTAGCTTTTATTAGCCATATAAAACACTGCTCCACAAAGAATACAGCAAATGTGCAACTATCATAGCTTACAGACCTACACGTTTCAACAAATCATGTCTTAATTATGGCCCTACTACTAGAATGACAAAAAGGCATATATATATATATATATATCCACGTGCCTGTATGACCTCCCTACAACGCCTGGGCATGCTCCTGATGAGGTTGCGGATGGTCTCCTGTGGGATCTCCTCCCAGACCTGAACTAAAGCATCCGCCAACTCCTGGACAGTCTGTGGTGCAACGTGACGTTGGCGGATGGAGCGAGACATGATGTCCCAGATGTGCTCAATCGGATTCAGGTCTGGGGAACGGGCGGGCCAGTCCATAGCTTCAATGCCTCCATCTTGCAGGAACTGCTGACACACTCCAGCCACATGAGGTCTGCCATTGTCCAGCATTATGAGGAACCCAGGGCCAACCGCACCAGCATATGGTCTCACAAGGGGTCTGAGGATCTCATCTCGGTACCTAATGGAAGCCAGGCTACCTCTGGCGAGCACATGGAGGGCTGTGCGGCTCTCCAAAGAAATGCCACCCCACACCATTACTCACCCACTGCCAAACCGGTCATGCTGAAGGATGTCACTCTCCACGGCGTCTCCAGACTCTGTCACGTCTGTCACATGTGCTCAGTGTGAACCTGCTTTCATCTACGAAGAGCACAGGGCGCGAGTGGCAACTTTGCCAATCCTGGTGTTCTGTGGCAAATGCCAAGCGTCCTGCATGGTGTTGGGCTGTGAGCACAACCCCTATCTGTGGACGTCGGGCCCTCATACCACCCTCATGGAGTCGGTATCTAACCGTTTGTGCAGACACATGCACATTTGTGGCCAGCTGGAGGTCATTTTGCAGGGCTCTGGCAGTGCTCCTCCTGTTCCTCCTTTCACAAAGGCGGAGGTAGCGGTCCTGCTGCTGGGTTGTTGCCCTCCTACGGCCCCCTCCACATCTCCTGGTGTACTGGCCTGTCTCCTGGTAGCGCCTCCAGCCTCTGGACACAGCCAACCTTCTTGCCACAGCTCGCATTGATGTGCCACCCTGGATGAGCTGCACTATCTGAGCAACTTCTGTGGGTTGTAGAGTCTGTCTCATGCTACCACGAGTGTGAAAGCACAACCAACATTCAAAAGTGACCAAAACATCAGCCAGAAAGCATTGGTACTGAGATGTGGTCTGTGGTCCCCACCTGCAGAACCACTCCTTTATTGAGGGTGTCTTGATAATTGCCAATAATTTCCATCTATCCTCTATTCCATTTGCACATCAGCATGTGAAATTGATTGTCAATCAGTGTTGCTTCCTAAGTGGACAGTTTGATTTCACAGAAGTTTGATTTACTTGGAGTTATATTCTGTTGTTTTAAGTGTTCCCTTTATTTTTGGAGCAGTTTATATAGATACATACAGTGAGTACGGAAAGTATTCAGACTCCTTTAAATTTTTCACTCTTTGTTTCATTGCAGCCATTTGATAAATTCTAAAAAGTTCATTTTTTTCTCATTAAAGTACACTCAGCACCCCATCTTGACTGAAAAAAACAGCAATATAGAATTTTTTTGCAAATTTATTAAAAAAGAAAAACTGAAATATCACATGGTCATAAGTATTCAGACCCTTTGCTCAGACACTCATATTTAAGTCACATGCTGTCCATTTCCTTGTGATCCTCCTTGAGATGGTTCTACTCCTTCAATGGAGTCCAAATGTGTTTAATTAAACTGATAGGACTTGATTTGGAAAGGCACACACCTGTCTATATAAGACCCCACAGCTCACACTACATGTCAGACCAAATGAGAATCATGAGCTCAAACGAACTGCCCAAGGAGCTCAGAGACCGAATTGTGGCAAGGCACAGATCTAGCCAAGGTTATAAAAGAATTTCTGCATTACCCAAGGTTCATAAGAGCACAGTGGCCTCCATAATCCTTAAATGGAAGAAGTTTGGGACCACCAGAAGTCTTCCTAGACCTGGCCGTCCAGCCAAACTGAGCAATCGTGGGAGAAGAGCCTTGGTGAGAGAGGTAAAGAAGAACCCCAAGATCACTGTGGCTGAGCTCCAGAGATGCAGTAGGGAGATGGGAGAAAGTTCCACATAGTCAACTATCACTGCAGCCCTTCCCCAGTTGGGCCTTTATGGCAGAGTGGCCAGATGGAAGCCTCTCCTCATATGAAAGCCCGCATAGAGTTTGCTCAAAAACACATGAAGGACTCCCAGACTATGAGAAATAAGATTCTCTGGTCTGATGAGACGAAGATAGAACTTTTTGGTGATAATTCTAAGTGGTATGTGTGGAGAAAACCAGGCACTGCTCATCACCTGCCTAATACAATCCCAACAGTGAAACATGGTGGTGGCAGTTGTTAGAACCCTCCTGTTAGTTTTTTCTATTTTGTGGTCATGTGACCTTCTGCCTATTTATTCCAGCTCCGCCCTTCAGGCTTTGCTGGACTTCAGTGTTACTTTGACTCTTAATCTAGCCAGGTGCTTTGTACCTACTGTATCTCTCTAGTTTGTTTGGTCCTTGGACCACTAAGTACTTTTGTCTGTTTGTCTTCTTCTGCTACTACTTCTGCCAGGAGGTGTCCAGTTTTGTCCCAGTCCTTAGTTCTTTTAGGGACCCCTCCCTTTAATCTATAGGTCTGTGTTCAGATTAGCCGCGGACATAGGCGGGTCTGTTTGCAAGGAACAGGTTGCCCGCTGCATCGTAAGGAATCAGCTTAGTCCTATTGTATGGACAGATTTCCTCTCTTTCCTTAGTTCTTGTAGCAGATCATAACAGCAGTATCATGCTATGGGTGTGTTTTTCAGCTGCAGGGACAGGACGACTGGTTGCAATTGAAGGAAACATGAATGCGGCCAAGTACAGAGATATCCTGGATGAAAACCTCTTCCAGAGTGCTCTGCACCTCAGACTTGGCCAAAGGTTCACCTTCCAACAAGACAATGACCCTAAGCACACAGCTAAAATAACAAAGGAGTGGCTTCAGAACAACTATGTGACCATTCTTGACTGGCCCAGCCAGAGCCCTGACCTAAACCCAATTGAGCATCTTTGGAGAGACCTGAAAATGGCTGTCCACCAACGTTTCCCATTCATCCTGACGGAACTGGAGAGGATCTGCAAGGAAGAATGGCAGAGGATC
>NW_027363418.1:182500-297500 GCF_046119375.1 Phyllobates terribilis | reverse complement strand
AAATTTACGTTTTTTTTCCGTAATTCATCAGATGAGCGTGATAACTGAAGCTGCGCTGAACGGCGGAGCGTAGGAACGGGCGGTGAAATAAGCGCGCCAAAAAAGCTATAAAGTGTACGTTTTTTTTCCATAATTCATTAGATGAGCGTGATAACGGAAGCTGCGTTGAACGGCGGCGCGTAGGAACGGGCGGTGAAATAAGCGCGCCAAAAAAACTATAAAGTTTACGTTTTTTTTCCGTAATTCATCAGATGAGCGTGATAACGGACGCTGCGCTGAATGGCGGCGCGTAGGAACGGGCGGTGAAATAAGCGCGCCAAAAAAACTATAAAGTTTACGTTTTTTTCCGTAATTCATCAGATGAGCGTGATAACGGATGCTGTGCTGAACGGCGGCACGTAGGAACGGGCGGTGAAATAAGTGCGCCAAAAAAACGATAAAGTTTACGTTTTTTTTCTGTAATTTATCAGATGAGCGTGATAACGGACGCAGCCCTTAACGGCGGCGTCAGAGCGACTTTTTTTTGTTGCAGATTGAATTTTAAGTGCTTTTGGTATCATCAAACCTGTAGCCAGCTCTCATCCTCATTGAGCTATTCCAAGGGTGAGGGCTGGCTAGGGGTCGCCCTGGAGGCACCTGTAGCCAGCTCTCATCCTCATTGAGCTGCTCCAAGGGTGAGGGCTGGCTAGGGGTCGCCCTGGAGGCACCTTTAGCCAGCTCTCATACTCAGTGAGGTGCTCCAAGGGTGAGGGCTGGCTAGGGGTCGCCCTGGAGGCACCTGTAGCCAGCTCTCATCCTCATTGAGCTGCTCCAAGGGTGAGGGCTGGCTAGGGGTCGCCCTGGAGGCACCTGTAGCCAGCTCTCATCCTCATTGAGCTGCTCCAAGGGTGAGGGCTGGCTAGGGGTCGCCCTGGAGGCACCTGTAGCCAGCTCTCATCCTCATTGAGCTGCTCCAAGGGTGAGGGCTGGCTAGGGGTCGCCCTGGAGGCACCTGTAGCCAGCTCTCATCCTCATTGAGCTGCTCCAAGGGTGAGGGCTGGCTAGGGGTCGCCCTGGAGGCACCTGTAGCCAGCTCTCATCCTCATTGAGCTGCTCCAAGGGTGAGGGCTGGCTAGGGGTCGCCCTGGAGGCACCTGTAGCCAGCTCTCATCCTCATTGAGCTGCTCCAAGGGTGAGGGCTGGCTAGGGGTCGCCCTGGAGGCACCTGTAGCCAGCTCTCATCCTCATTGAGCTATTCCAAGGGTGAGGGCTGGCTACGTGTCGCCCTGGAGGCACTTGTAGCCAGCTCTCATCCTCATTGAGCGTGATAACGGACGCTGCGCTGAACGGCGGCGCATAGGAACGGGCGGAGAAATAAGCGCGCCAAAAAAACTATAAATTTACGTTTGTTTTCCGTAATTCATCAGATGAGGGTGATAACGGACGCTGCGCTGAACGGCGGCGCGTAGGAACGGGCGGTGAAATAAGCGCGCCAAAAAAACTATAAAGTTTACGTTTTTTTTCCGTAATTCATCAGATGAGCGTGATAACGGACGCTGCGCTGAATGGCGGCGCGTAGGAACGGGCGGTGAAATAAGCGCGCCAAAAAAACTATAAAGTTTACGTTTTTTTTCCGTAATTCATCAGATGAGCGTGATAACGGATGCTGTGCTGAACGGCGGCACGTAGGAACGGGCGATGAAATAAGTGCGCCAAAAAAACGATAAAGTTTACATTTTTTTTCTGTAATTTATCAGATCAGCGTGATAACGGACGCAGCCCTTAACGGCGGCGTCAGAGCGACTTTATTTTGTTGCAGATTGAATTTTAAGTGCTTTTGCTATCATCAAACCTGTAGCCAGCTCTCATCCTCATTGAGCTATTCCAAGGGTGAGGGCTGGCTAGGGGTCGCCCTGGAGGCACCTGTAGCCAGCTCTCATCCTCATTGAGCTGCTCCAAGGGTGAGGGCTGGCTAGGGGTCGCCCTGGAGGCACCTGTAGCCAGCTCTCATCCTCATTGAGCTGCTCCAAGGGTGAGGGCTGGCTAGGGGTCGCCCTGGAGGCACCTGTAGCCTGCTCTCATCCTCATTGAGCTGCTCCAAGGGTGAGGGCTGGCTAGGGGTCGCCCTGGAGGCACCTGTAGCCAGCTCTCATCCTCATTGAGCTGCTCCAAGGGTGAGGGCTGGCTAGGGGTCGCCCTGGAGGCACCTGTAGCCAGCTCTCATCCTCATTGAGCTGCTCCAAGGGTGAGGGCTGGCTAGGGGTTGCCCTGGAGGCACCTGTAGCCAGCTCTCATCCTCATTGAGCTGCTCCAAGGGTGAGGGCTGGCTAGGGGTCGCCCTAGAGGCACCTGTAGCCAGCTCTCATCCTCATTGAGCTATTCCAAGGGTGAGGGCTGGCTACGTGTCGCCCTGGAGGCACTTGTAGCCAGCTCGCATCCTCATTGAGCGTGATAACGGACGCTGCGCTGAACGGCGGCGCATAGGAACGGGCGGTGAAATAAGCGCGCCAAAAAAACTATAAAGTTTACGTTTTTTTTCCGTAATTCATCAGATGAGGGTGATAACGGACGCTGCGCTGAACGGCGGCGCGTAGGAACGGGCGGTGAAATAAGCGCGCCAAAAAAACTATAAAGTTTACGTTTTTTTTCCGTAATTCATCAGATGAGCGTGATAACGGATGCTGCGCTGAATGGCGGCGCGTAGGAACGGGCGGTGAAATAAGCGCGCCAAAAAAACTATAAAGTTTACGTTTTTTTCCGTAATTCATCAGATGAGCGTGATAACGGATGCTGTGCTGAACGGCGGCACGTAGGAACGGGCGATGAAATAAGTGCGCCAAAAAAACGACAAAGTTTACGTTTTTTTTCTGTAATTTATCAGATCAGCGTGATAACGGACTCAGCCCTTAACGGCGGCGTCAGAGCGACTTTATTTTGTTGCAGATTGAATTTTAAGTGCTTTTGCTATCATCAAACCTGTAGCCAGCTCTCATCCTCATTGAGCTATTCCAAGGGTGAGGGCTGGCTAGGGGTCGCCCTGGAGGCACCTGTAGCCAGCTCTCATCCTCATTGCGCTGCTCCAAGGGTGAGGGCTGGCTAGGGGTCGCCCTGGAGGCACCTGTAGCCAGCTCTCATCCTCATTGAGCTGCTCCAAGGGTGAGGGCTGGCTAGGGGTCGCCCTGGAGGCACCTGTAGCCAGCTCTCATCCTCATTGAGCTGCTCCAAGGGTGAGGGCTGGCTAGGGGTCGCCCTGGAGGCACCTGTAGCCAGCTCTCATCCTCATTGAGCTGCTCCAAGGGTGAGGGCTGGCTAGGGGTCGCCCTGGAGGCACCTGTAGCCAGCTCTCATCCTCATTGAGCTGCTCCAAGGGTGAGGGCTGGCTAGGGGTCGCCCTGGAGGCACCTGTAGCCAGCTCTCATCCTCATTGAGCTGCTCCAAGGGTGAGGGCTGGCTACGGGTCGCCCTGGAGGCACCTGTAGCCAGCTCTCATCCTCATTGAGCTGCTCCAAGGGTGAGGGCTGGCTAGGGTTCGCCCTGGAGGCACCTGTAGCCAGCTCTCATCCTCATTGAGCTGCTCCAAGGGTGAGGGCTGGCTAGGGGTCGCCCTGGAGGCACCTGTAGCCAGCTCTCATCCTCATTGAGCTATTCCAAGGGTGAGGGCTGGCTACGTATCGCCCTGGAGGCACTTGTAGCCAGCTCTCATCCTCATTGAGCGTGATAACGGACGCTGCGCTGAACCGCGGTGCATAGGAACGGGCGGTGAAATAAGCGCGCCAAAAAAACTATAAAGTTTACGTTTTTTTTCCGTAATTCATCAGATGAGGGTGATAACGGACGCTGCGCTGAACGGCGGCGCGTAGGAACGGGCGGTAAAATAAGCGCGCCAAAAAAACTATAAAGTTTACGTTTTTTTCCGTAATTCATCAGATGAGCGTGATAACGGACGCTGCGCTGAATGGCGGCGCGTAGGAACGGGCGGTGAAATAAGCGCGCCAAAAAAACTATAAAGTTTACGTTTTTTTTCCGTAATTCATCAGATGAGCGTGATAACGGATGCTGTGCTGAACGGCGGCACGTAGGAACGGGCGATGAAATAAGTGCGCCAAAAAAACGATAAAGTTTACGTTTTTTTTCTGTAATTTATCAGATCACCGTGATAACGGACGCAGCCCTTAACGGCGGCGTCAGAGCGACTTTTTTTTGTTGCAGATTGAATTTTAAGTGCTTTTGCTATCATCAAACCTGTAGCCAGCTCTCATCCTCATTGAGCTATTCCAACGGTGAGGGCTGGCTAAGGGTCGCCCTGGAGGCACCTGTAGCCAGCTCTCATCCTCATTGAGCTGCTCCAAGGGTGAGGGCTGGCTACGGGTCGCCCTGGAGGCACCTGTAGCCAGCTCTCATCCTCATTGAGCTGCTCCAAGGGTGAGGGCTGGCTAGGGGTCGCCCTGGAGGCACCTGTAGCCAGCTCTCATCCTCATTGAGCTGCTCCAAGGGTGAGGGCTGGCTAGGGGTCGCCCTGGAGGCACCTGTAGCCAGCTCTCATCCTCATTGAGCTGCTCCAAGGGTGAGGGCTGGCTAGGGGTCGCCCTGGAGGCACCTGTAGCCAGCTCTCATCCTCATTGAGCTGCTCCAAGGGTGAGGGCTGGCTAGGGGTCGCCCTGGAGGCACCTGTAGCCAGCTCTCATCCTCATTGAGCTGCTCCAAGGGTGAGGGCTGGCTAGGGGTCGCCCTGGAGGCACCTGTAGCCAGCTCTCATCCTCATTGAGCTATTCGAAGGGTGAGGGCTGGCTACGTGTCGCCCTGGAGGCACCTGTAGCCAACTCTCATCCTCATTGAGCGTGATAACGGACGCTGCGCTGAACGGCGGCGCATAGGAACGGGCGGTGAAATAAGCGCGCCAAAAAAACTATAAAGTGTACGTTTTTTTTCCATAATTCATTAGATGAGCGTGATAACGGAAGCTGCGTTGAACGGCGGCGCGTAGGAACGGGCGGTGAAATAAGCGCGCCAAAAAAGCTATAAAGTGTACGTTTTTTTTCCATAATTCATTAGATGAGCGTGATAACGGAAGCTGCGTTGAACGGCGGCGCGTAGGAACGGGCGGTGAAATAAGCGCGCCAAAAAAACTATAAAGTTTACGTTTTTTTCCATAATTCATCAGATGAGCGTGATAACGGACGCTGCGCTGAATGGCGGCGCGTAGGAACGGGCGGTGAAATAAGCGCGCCAAAAAAACTATAAAGTTTACGTTTTTTTTCCGTAATTCATCAGATGAGCGTGATAACGGATGCTGTGCTGAACGGCGGCACATAGGAACGGGCGGTGAAATAAGTGCGCCAAAAAAACGATAAAGTTTACGTTTTTTTTCTGTAATTTATCAGATGAGCGTGATAACGGACGCAGCCCTTAACGGCGGCGTCAGAGCGACTTTTTTTTGTTGCAGATTGAATTTTAAGTGCTTTTGGTATCATCAAACCTGTAGCCAGCTCTCATCCTCATTGAGCTATTCCAAGGGTGAGGGCTGGCTAGGGGTCGCCCTGGAGGCACCTGTAGCCAGCTCTCATCCTCATTGAGCTGCTCCAAGGGTGAGGGCTGGCTAGGGGTCGCCCTGGAGGCACCTGTAGCCAGCTCTCATCCTCATTGAGCTGCTCCAAGGGTGAGGGCTGGCTAGGGGTCGCCCTGGAGGCACCTGTAGCCAGCTCTCATCCTCATTGAGCTGCTCCAAGGGTGAGGGCTGGCTAGGGGTCGCCCTGGAGGCACCTGTAGCCAGCTCTCATCCTCATTGAGCTGCTCCAAGGGTGAGGGCTGGCTACGGGTCGCCCTGGAGGCACCTGTAGTCAGCTCTCATCCTCATTGAGCTGCTCCAAGGGTGAGGGCTGGCTAGGGGTCGCCCTGGAGGCACCTGTAGCCAGCTCTCATCCTCATTGAGCTGCTCCAAGGGTGAGGGCTGGCTAGGGGTCGCCCTGGAGGCACCTGTAGCCAGCTCTCATCCTCATTGAGCTGCTCCAAGGGTGAGGGCTGGCTAGGGGTCGCCCTGGAGGCACCTGTAGCCAGCTCTCATCCTCAATGAGCTATTCCAAGGGTGAGGGCTGGCTACGTGTCGCCCTGGAGGCACTTGTAGCCAGCTCTCATCCTCATTGAGAGTGATAACGGACGCTGCGCTGAACGGCGGCGCATAGGAACGGGCGGTGAAATAAGCGCGCCAAAAAAACTATAAAGTTTACATTTTTTTCCGTAATTCATCAGATGAGGGTGATAACGGACGCTGCGCTGAACGGCGGCGCGTAGGAACGGGCGGTGAAATAAGTGCGCCAAAAAAACTATAAAGTTTACGTTTTTTTTCCGTAATTCATCAGATGAGCGTGATAACGGACGCTGCGCTGAATGGCGGCGCGTAGGAACGGGCGGTGAAATAAGCGCGCCAAAAAAACTATAAAGTTTACGTTTTTTTTCTGTAATTTATCAGATCACCGTGATAACGGACGCAGCCCTTAACGGCGGCGTCAGAGCGACTTTTTTTTGTTGCAGATTGAATTTTAAGTGCTTTTGCTATCATCAAACCTGTAGCCAGCTCTCATCCTCATTGAGCTATTCCAAGGGTGAGGGCTGGCTAAGGGTCGCCCTGGAGGCACCTGTAGCCAGCTCTCATCCTCATTGAGCTGCTCCAAGGGTGAGGGCTGGCTAGGGGTCGCCCTGGAGGCACCTGTAGCCAGCTCTCATCCTCATTGAGCTGCTCCAAGGGTGAGGGCTGGCTAGGGGTCGCCCTGGAGGCACCTGTAGCCAGCTCTCATCCTCATTGAGCTGCTCCAAGGGTGAGGGCTGGCTACGGGTCGCCCTGGAGGCACCTGTAGCCAGCTCTCATCCTCATTGAGCTGCTCCAAGGGTGAGGGCTGGCTAGGGGTCGCCCTGGAGGCACCTGTAGCCAGCTCTCATCCTCATTGAGCTGCTCCAAGGGTGAGGGCTGGCTAGGGGTCGCCCTGGAGGCACCTGTAGCCAGCTCTCATCCTCATTGAGCTGCTCCAAGGGTGAGGGCTGGCTAGGGGTCGCCCTGGAGGCACCTGTAGCCAGCTCTCATCCTCATTGAGCTGCTCCAAGGGTGAGGGCTGGCTAGGGGTCGCCCTGGAGGCACCTGTAGCCAGCTCTCATCCTCATTGAGCTGCTCCAAGGGTGAGGGCTGGCTAGGGGTCGCCCTGGAGGCACCTGTAGCCAGCTCTCATCCTCATTGAGCTGCTCCAAGGGTGAGGGCTGGCTAGGGGTCGCCCTGGAGGCACCTGTAGCCAGCTCTCATCCTCATTGAGCTGCTCCAAGGGTGAGGGCTGGCTAGGGGTCGCCCTGGAGACACCTGTAGCCAGCTCTCATCCTCATTGAGCTATTCGAAGGGTGAGGGCTGGCTATGTGTCGCCCTGGAGGCACCTGTAGCCAACTCTCATCCTCATTGAGCGTGATAACGGACGCTGCGCTGAACGGCGGCGCATAGGAACGGGCGGTGAAATAAGCGCGCCAAAAAAACTATAAAGTTTACGTTTTTTTTCGTAATTCATCAGATGAGGGTGATAACGGACGCTGCGCTGAACGGCGGCGCGTAGGAACGGGCGGTGAAATAAGCGCGCCAAAAAAACTATAAAATTTACGTTTTTTTTCCGTAATTCATCAGATGAGCGTGATAACGGAAGCTGCGCTGAACGGCGGCACGTAGGAACGGGCGGTGAAATAAGCGCGCCAAAAAGCTATAAAGTGTACGTTTTTTTTCCATAATTCATTAGATGAGCGTGATAACGGAAGCTGCGTTGAACGGCGGCGCGTAGGAACGGGCGGTGAAATAAGCGCGCCAAAAAAACTATAAAGTTTACGTTTTTTTCCGTAATTCATCAGATGAGCGTGATAACGGACGCTGCGCTGAATGGCGGCGCGTAGGAACGGGCGGTGAAATAAGCGCGCCAAAAAAACTATAAAGTTTACGTTTTTTTTCCGTAATTCATCAGATGAGCGTGATAACGGATGCTGTGCTGAACGGCGGCACGTAGGAACGGGCGGTGAAATAAGTGCGCCAAAAAAACGATAAAGTTTACGTTTTTTTTCTGTAATTTATCAGATGAGCGTGATAACGGACGCAGCCCTTAACGGCGGCGTCAGAGCGACTTTTTTTTGTTGCAGATTGAATTTTAAGTGCTTTTGGTATCATCAAACCTGTAGCCAGCTCTCATCCTCATTGAGCTATTCCAAGGGTGAGGGCTGGCTAGGGGTCGCCCTGGAGGCACCTGTAGCCAGCTCTCATCCTCATTGAGCTGCTCCAAGGGTGAGGGCTGGCTAGGGGTCGCCCTGGAGGCACCTGTAGCCAGCTCTCATCCTCTTTGAGCTGCTCCAAGGGTGAGGGCTGGCTAGGGGTCGCCCTGGAGGCACCTGTAGCCAGCTCTCATCCTCATTGAGCTGCTCCAAGGGTGAGGGCTGGCTAGGGGTCGCCCTGGAGGCACCTGTAGCCAGCTCTCATCCTCATTGAGCTGCTCCAAGGGTGAGGGCTGGCTAGGGGTCGCCCTGGAGGCACCTGTAGCCAGCTCTCATCCTCATTGAGCTGCTCCAAGCGTGAGGGCTGGCTAGGGGTCGCCCTGGAGGCACCTGTAGCCAGCTCTCATCCTCATTGAGCTGCTCCAAGGGTGAGGGCTGGCTAGGGGTCGCCCTGGAGGCACCTGTAGCCAGCTCTCATCCTCATTGAGCTGCTCCAAGGGTGAGGGCTGGCTAGGGGTCGCCCTGGAGGCACCTGTAGCCAGCTCTCATCCTCATTGAGCTGCTCCAAGGGTGAGGGCTGGCTAGGGGTCGCCCTGGAGGCACCTGTAGCCAGCTCTCATCCTCATTGAGCTGCTCCAAGGGTGAGGGCTGGCTAGGGGTCGCCCTGGAGGCACCTGTAGCCAGCTCTCATCCTCATTGAGCTGCTCCAAGGGTGAGGGCTGGCTAGGGGTCGCCCTGGAGGCACCTGTAGCCAGCTCTCATCCTCATTGAGCTGCTCCAAGGGTGAGGGCTGGCTAGGGGTCGCCCTGGAGGCACCTGTAGCCAGCTCTCATCCTCATTGAGCTGCTCCAAGGGTGAGGGCTGGCTAGGGGTCGCCCTGGAGGCACCTGTAGCCAGCTCTCATCCTCATTGAGCTGCTCCAAGGGTGAGGGCTGGCTAGGGGTCGCCCTGGAGGCACCTGTAGCCAGCTCTCATCCTCATTGAGCTGCTCCAAGGGTGAGGGCTGGCTAGGGGTCGCCCTGGAGGCACCTGTAGCCAGCTCTCATCCTCATTGAGCTATTCCAAGGGTGAGGGCTGGCTACGTGTCGCCCTGGAGGCACTTGTAGCCAGCTCTCATCCTCATTGACCGTGATAACGGACGCTGCGCTGAACGGCGGCGCATAGGAACGGGCGGTGAAATAAGCGCGCCAAAAAAAACTATAAAGTTTACGTTTTTTTTCCGTAATTCATCAGATGAGGGTGATAACGGACGCTGCGCTGAACGGCGGCGCGTAGGAACGGGCGGTGAAATAAGCGCGCCAAAAAAACTATAAAGTTTACGTTTTTTTTCCGTAATTCATCAGATGAGCATGATAACGGACGCTGCGCTGAATGGCGGCGCGTAGGAACGGGCGGTGAAATAAGCGCGCCAAAAAAACTATAAAGTTTACTTTTTTTTTCCGTAATTCATCAGATGAGCGTGATAACGGATGCTGTGCTGAACGGCGACACGTAGGAACGGGCGATGAAATAAGTGCGCCAAAAAAACGATAAAGTTTACGGTTTTTTTCTGTAATTTATCAGATCAGCGTGATAACGGACGCAGCCCTTAACGGCGTCGTCAGAGCGACTTTTTTTTGTTGTAGATTGAATTTTAAGTGCTTTTGCTATCATCAAACCTGTAGCCAGCTCTCATCCTCATTGAGCTATTCCAAGGGTGAGGGCTGGCTAAGGGTCGCCCTGGAGGCACCTGTAGCCAGCTCTCATCCTCATTGAGCTGCTCCAAGGGTGAGGGCTGGCTAGGGGTCGCCCTGGAGGCACCTGTAGCCAGCTCTCATCCTCATTGAGCTGCTCCAAGGGTGAGGGCTGGCTAGGGGTCGCCCTGGAGGCACCTGTAGCCAGCTCTCATCCTCATTGAGCTGCTCCAAGGGTGAGGGCTGGCTAGGGGTCGCCCTGGAGGCACCTGTAGCCAGCTCTCATCCTCATTGAGCTGCTCCAAGGGTGCGGGCTGGCTAGGGGTCGCCCTGGAGGCACCTGTAGCCAGCTCTCATCCTCATTGAGCTGCTCCAAGGGTGAGGGCTGGCTAGGGGTCGCCCTGGAGGCACCTGTAGCCAGCTCTCATCCTCATTGAGCTGCTCCAAGGGTGAGGGCTGGCTAGGGGTCGCCCTGGAGGCACCTGTAGCCAGCTCTCATCCTCATTGAGCTGCTCCAAGGGTGAGGGCTGGCTAGGGGTCGCCCTGGAGGCACCTGTAGCCAGCTCTCACCCTCATTGAGCTGCTCCAAGGGTGAGGGCTGGCTAGGGGTCGCCCTGGAGGCACCTGTAGCCAGCTCTCACCCTCATTGAGCTGCTCCAAGGGTGAGGGCTGGCTAGGGGTCGCCCTGGAGGCACCTGTAGCCAGCTCTCATCCTCATTGAGCTGCTCCAAGGGTGAGGGCTGGCTAGGGGTCGCCCTGGAGGCACCTGTAGCCAGCTCTCATCCTCATTGAGCTGCTCCAAGGGTGAGGGCTGGCTAGGGGTCGCCCTGGAGGCACCTGTAGCCAGCTCTCATCCTCATTGAGCTATTCCAAGGGTGAGGGCTGGCTACGGGTATGCCCTGGAGGCACCTGTAGCCAGCTCTCATCCTCATTGAGCTATTCCAAGGGTGAGGGCTGGCTAGGGGTCGCCCTGGAGGCACCTGTAGCCAGCTCTCATCCTCATTGAGCTATTCCAAGGGTGAGGGCTGGCTACGTGTCGCCCTGGAGGCACCTGTAGCCAGCTCTCATCCTCATTGAGCGTGATAACGGACGCTGCGCTGAACGGCGGCGCATAGGAACGGGCGGTGAAATAAGCGCGCCAAAAAAACTATAAAGTTTACGTTTTTTTTCCGTAATTCATCAGATGAGGGTGATAACGGACGCTGCGCTGAACGGCGGCACGTAGGAACGGGCGGTGAAATAAGCGCGCCAAAAAAACTATAAAATTTACGTTTTTTTTCCGTAATTCATCAGATGAGCGTGATAACGGAAGCTGAGCTGAACGGCGGCGCGTAGGAACGGGCGGTGAAATAAGCGCGCCAAAAAAGCTATAAAGTGTACGTTTTTTTTCCATAATTCATTAGATGAGCGTGATAACGGAAGCTGCGTTGAACGGCGGCGCGTAGGAACGGGCGGTGAAATAAGCGCGCCAAAAAAACTATAAAGTTTACGTTTTTTTTCCGTAATTCATCAGAGGGTTTATAGTACCCGAGAAACCAACTATGGCCAGGTATGCCCCACTAGCATCTTATTCTTTGAATACTGATGTTCATACTTGTGTAAGCTTTATAGATTTGCATATATGTTCTGAACTATGCCAAATAATCACATGTATTTTATATTTACAGGATTGTTGAAGATGAGGGGGCATCACCTGTGCAGGAGGAGCTGACAGCCAGTGAGCAAGAGCTGCCTAATGAGGAGGAAGTGCTGCCTGTTGAGGAGGAAATGTCTACAGTCATCGAGGAGGAGTCGCCCGTCCCAGAGGAAGAGCCGCCCGTCCCAGAGGAAGAGCCGCCCGTCCCAGTGGAAGAGCCGCCCGTCCCAGAGGAAGAGCCGCCCGTCCCAGAGGAAGAGCCGTCCGTCACAGAGGAAGAGCCGTCCGTCACAGTGGAAGAGCCGTCCGTCCCAGAGGAAGAGCCGCCCGTCACAGTGGAAGAGCCGCCCGTCCCAGAGGAAGAGCCGCCCGTCCCAGAGGAAGAGCCGCCCGTCCCAGAGGAAGAGCCGCCCGTCCCAGAGGAAGAGCCGCCCGTCCCAGAGGAAGAGCCGCCCGTCACAGTGGAAGAGCCGTCCGTCACAGAGGAAGAGCCGCCCGTCCCAGAGGAAGAGCCGCCCGTCCTAGAGGAAGAGCCGCCCGTCCCAGAGGAAGAGCCGTCCGTCACAGAGGAAGAGCCGTCCGTCACAGAGGAAGAGCCGCCCGTCACAGTGGAAGAGCCGTCCGTCACAGAGGAAGAGCCGCCCGTCCCAGAGGATTATGATGTCTACAGGTCAGTGTAAATTTATACAAGGAATTTACTTTAATCCCTTGCTCAAACATTGCCTTGGCCTCAGCACATCCTGGCTTTTAGGCCACTTTAAAAAATTGTCAACACTGCTGGCCTACTCAAGATTGTACTTCACGTTATTACTAAGGATTTTTATAATTTACAGGACTGTTGAAGATGAGAAGCCATCTACATCAACTGGCACATCGGCACGCCGAGCCATATCAAATCCTGAATTGGTGCATCTTTCAGCTGCAGAAGACTATACATCCTCTGAAACATCCGACAGTGAAGCCGATCAACAACCAGAGACCAGAGAAAGAGAGGAAAATACCAGCCAAACAGATGAAGACAGGCCGAGGTCAGTTAGTGTGTGTAACATTCTCACTCATCATGCTTTTATATATATATACATATCTATATATATCTATATATATATATCTATATATATATATATATATATATATATATATAGATATATATATATAGATATATTTATATATATATATATATATTGAGCAAAAAAACAATACAAATAATGTTTAACTGGGACAATTAATAGCATATCCCACAACTTTACAGCCCTTACAAAGTAATTTTTTCTCCTATTTTAGGCAATAGATTTCCCTTCCATTGCAGCCATAAAACAGGATGCCAAAAAAGTGCCCTACACACAGACAGCTCTGTGGGGCACACAGCTTTGGCGGGGCATACTAAAATGCACTGCCATTACGATTTTCATCTGTGGGCCAGTAGAGGATGATGTACTAGCTTTACCCACAGATGAACTTCAGAACACGCAGTGTTCAGCAGTGGATGCTGCGTATAAAGGGCAGGCAGCCAGCAAAGTGCTGCTGCCAGTCAGAGCACTGGGGTCCACAGAAATCGGGCCTGGGGACACAGAAATGTTTACCACCCCTGACAACGGTGAGTGGAACCCCCAGCTGTCAAGGTCCCCGACATTTCCCCAGATTCTTCCACTGGGTGAGGGCCCCATGAATGCGTCGTTACAGGGAACCCTGGACTCACAGGCCCCATAGCGGCTGCATAGTCTACTGCCATTGGCAGGACGTCACTATATATATGCTTACACAGTATTTTTCTCAAAGTTCTAATTTGTTTCTACTCTGACCTGTTGTTCTTTCTTCCAAATTTGTAGGATGACAAGCCAGAAATGGACTGTTGACAAGAGGATCAAAATGAAAGATGCAGGTTATTATGATCACCATTCTCTGTCTCATCCAATATTAAAAGGTTTTTCCTCTTATTTGCAGAACCATTGCAAGCTGGAAAGATACAAACAAATTGTTGAAAATGTGTCAAGGTTTTTATACTTTATGAACAAACGCCGTGTGAGCCTCAACTTTGCGACAAAGATTGAAAACGCCCATTTATTTTTCAAAAACCTTCAAGATCTCGGTCTGTGCAACCAAACTGTCACCAACTACATTAAGAATGTCCGGAAATTTGTACATTATCAACTATTTGCAACCAATTTACGCGATAAAAATGAAAAACTCTTCAAGGCAATGAAGTATTTCCAGTATGTGACTGCGGATATTCAGAAGAAATTTTCCAAGGGAGTTGCAAAAGAAGTTGTCAGCAAAAGGTATGTCAGCTAATTTTTATCCTTTCAGATGTATGCACAATTATTATTTTTTCTCTTTTCTCTCTCCCGCCAGGATTTTTCATACATGACTTAAAAATAGGCCTCACCTATCAGTCACATTTATTAATCTTTCTCTTAGGTACCTGGAGTTGCATAAATTGGACAAAACACCTCAGCAATGCCAGGAGATCCTGACCGTTGCAAAGCCAGCTTTCCTGCAAGCCATCGAGGATGTCCAAGGAGGATCCCGAAATGAAGTGCATCAGTTGGAGATTCTCTATTACCTTGAGGCCTTAATCATACTAAAACACTTACAAAGACCAGGAGTTGTCAGAAACATGACGGTAAGTAACAACCTACTCATTATCCTGATTTAAAGCCACATGTCTATCTAACTTTCCCATGTCTTGACTCACAGGTTTCTGAGTGGACAGAGAGGATGCGTCACATCTATCAAAATGAACAGCTAATAATTGTCGGAGTTAAATCCCATAAGACTGCTGCCCACCAAGTAGCCTGTTTTGTGCTTACTGAAGAAGAAGAAAAGGTAAGATGTTCCTGTCACTACGATGGCACCCACATTAGAGAGGGATCTGTTAGTTGTCATGACTTCAACCCGTAGGATTAGTGGCATTCTGTCCCTTTTAGTAGATCCTCCCTTTAACCAGATTTTACAGGACAACTTGGTGCTACATCCTCATGCAGGTGTGTTGGGAGTCTTTCCCTTATTTCCCTGCAGTATCCAGGATGCTAAACCATAGTATCGGTGTCCAGAATAGTGCATTTTCTTAACAATAATGCTTGTTGCAGCAGCATCCAGAATGCATTATCAGTAGGAACAGATATGCTCTCCCTTATCACAGATGTTCTGCACTTTAAATGAATGGTGGGCAGTTTATAGTCTGACATATGTTTGGTGCTCTTTCACTCTCTTTCCAGTGCACCACTCTCTGATGTGATCTCTTTCTCCCTACTGCACCGCTCTCTGGCACTCCTCTGTCTTTATAGTGCAGTGCTCTCTTTTGTGCTCTCTCAGTCTCCAGTGCATCACTGGCGCTCACTTTTGATCTCTCCCCATTGCACCACTCTCTCGCATGCTCTCTCTCTGGTGCTTTCTTTCCATCCAAAGTGCCTTTTTTTGTCTCTGTGCCTTCACGAGCCTCTCAATCTCTGTCTTTGCCCATCTGTGGCTCTCTATCGGTCTCTGTGCCTCTCTGTCCCTCCCTGTGCTTCTATTTACCTTTTGCATCCCTCTATGTGCCTACCTTTGCCCCTTTGCTCCCCTCTTTGCCTCTATGTGCCTCTCAATGACTCTCTCTCATGCACACCTCTTCCTGTAGGTCAAAGGTAAGAAGCACTACTCAAGTTGCAGCAGAGAAGATTAATTGGTAAGTAACCACAAAGCTACACAGTGTTTAACACTTGTGTATTTTTTAAGAATCTTCTTCCTGTAGGATGCTTCCTGAACATTAAAGTGAATTGTCAGGAAACATCTTTAAGCTACAGGATCCTTGAAAAATATGCAAGTTTTTATTGGATGATTTGTCAGGCTATCAACAATCACACAGGGCCACAGGCCCGTCAACAGGGCAATAGCCCACTCCACAAGGCCAATGACCCTTTGCAAAGGGCCAGAGGTCCCTTTCCGCAGTGCCATAGGCATTTCCACAGGGCCATAACCCACTCCAGCTCTCTCCACAGGGCAACAGGCCCATTTGAAGGGCCACAGATCCCTCTTCAGGGTCACAGGCCTTTCCACAGGGCCGCACCCACCTTCAGCTCTCTCCACAGGGCCATAGGCCCTTTCCTCAGGGCCACAAGCCCCTCCAGCTCTCTCCACAGGGCAACAGACCACTATACAGGGTCACAGGCCTTTCCACAGGGCCACAAGCCCCTTCAGCTCTCTCCACAGGACCACAGGCTCCTACCGGGCCACAGGCCTTTACACAGTGCCACAAGCCCCTCCAGCTCTTTCCACAGGCAATCATGTTGCATGTTGTTTACTGCAAAAGGCTTCATAGGCCCCAATCTTACTCCAGAGCCTTCCACAGGCCCCTCCAGCCCACTCCACATGGCCTTTTTAGCAGAGCAAAACTCCCTCCAGCTCTCTTTACATCACTACATGCCCCTCTGCGGGCAAACAACCCCTTCAACTCTCTCCACAGTACCATAGGCTCCTTCTGCCGGGCCACAAGCATTTCCACAGGGCCACAATCCCCTCCAACTCTTCTCCACAGGACAACAAGCTCTCATTACAGGGCCATAGCTCCCCTCCACAGGGCCAAATGCACTTTCTGCATGGACACAGCCCCATTTAGCTCTCTCCACAGAGACACAAGGCCCGTCTGCAGAGCACAAGCCCCCTCTTCAAGGCCAAAAGGCCTTTCTACATGGCCATAGTCATTTCCATAGGGCACGAGCCCCTCCAGCTCTCTCCACAGGGCAACGGACCCCTATACAGGGTCACAGGCCTTTCCACAGGGCCACAACACCTTCAGCTCTCTCCACATGACCACAGGCTCCTACTGGGCCACAGGCCTTTCCACAGTGCCACAAGCCCCTCCAGCTCTCTCCACAGGCAATCATGTTGCATGTTGTTTACTGCAAAGGACTTCATAGGCCCAAATCTTACTCCAGAGCCTTCGAAAGGCCCCTCCAGCCCGCTCCACATGGCCTTTTCGTCAGGACACAACTCCCTCCAGCTCTCTTTACATCGCCACATGCTCCTCAGCGGGGCCACAGACACCTATACAGGGTCACAGGCCTTTCCACAGGGCCTCAACCCCTTCAGCTGTCTCCACAGGACCACAGGCTTTTCCACAGCCCACAACTCCTTCCAGCTCTCACCACAGGGCCACAGCCCCTTCCACAGGGCTAAAGGGCGTATCCATAGGGCCACAGACCTTTCCACAGGGCCACAACACCCTCCAGCTCTCTCCACAGGACAAGAAGCTCTCTTTACAGGGCCATAGCTCACCTCCACAGGGCCAAATGCACTTTCCACACGGCCACAACTCCCAACAGCTCTCTCCACAGAGTCACAGGGCCCGTCTGCAGGGCACAAGCCCCCTCTTCAAGGCCAAAAGGCCTTTCTACATGGCCATAGTCATTTCCATAGGGCACGAGCCCCTCCAGCTCTCTCCACAGGGCAACGGACCCCTATACAGGGTCACAGGTCTTTCCACAGGGCCACAATCCCCTCCAACTCTTCTCCACAGGACAACAAGCTCTCTTTACCGGGCCATAGCTCCCCTCCACAGGGCCAAATGCACTTTCTGCATGGCCACAGCCCCCTTTAGCTCTCTCCACAGAGACACAAGGCCCGTCTGCAGGGCACAAGCCCCCTCTTCAAGGCCAAAAGGCCTTTCTACAGGGCCATAGTCATTTCCATAGGGCACAAGCCCCTCCAGCTCTCTCCACAGGGTAACGGACCTCTATACAGGGTCACAGGCCTTTCCACAGGGCCACAACACCTTCAGCTCTCTCCACAGGACCACAGGCTCCTACTGGGCCACAGGCCTTTCCACAGTGCCACAAGCCCCTCCAGTTCTCTCCACAGGCAATCATGTTGCATGTTGTTTACTGCAAAGGACTTCATAGGCCCAAATCTTACTCCAGAGCCTTCCACAGGCCTCTCCAGCCCGCTCCACATGGCCTTTTCCTCAGGCCACAACTCCCTCCAGCTCTCTTTACATCGCCACATGCCCCTCTGCGGGGCCACAGACCCCTATACAGGGTCACAGGCCTTTCCACAGGGCCTCAACCCCTTCAGCTGTCTCCACAGGACCACAGGCTTTTCCACAGCCCACAACTCCTTCCACCTCTCACCACAGGGCCACAGCCCCTTCCACAAGGCTAAAGGGCCTATTCATAGGGCCACAGACCTTTCCACAGGGCCACAACACCCTCCAGCTCTCTCCACAGGACAAGAAGCTCTCTTTACAGGGCCATAGCTCACCTCCACAGGGCCAAATGCACTTTCCACACGGCCACAACTCCCAACAGCCCTCTCCACAGTGTCACAGGGCCCGTCTGCAGGGCACAAGCCCCCTCTTCAAAGCCAAAAGGCCTTTCTACATGGCCATAGTCATTCCCATAGGGCACAAGCACCTCCAGCTCTCTCCACAGGGCAACGGACCCCTGTACAGGGTCACAGGCCTTTCCACAGGGCCACAAAACCTTCAGCTCTCTCCACAGGCAATCATGTTGCATGTTGTTTACTGCAGAGGACTTCATAGGCCCAAATCTTACTCCAGAGCCTTCCACAGGCCCCTCCAGCCCACTCCACATGGCCTTTTCCTCAGGCCACAACTCCCTCCAGCTCTCTTTACATTGCCACATGCCCCTCTGCGGGGCCACAGACCCCTATACAGCGTCACATGCCTTTCCACAGGGCCTCAACCCCTTCAGCTCTCTCCACAGGACCGCTGCCTCCTTCTGCCGGGCTACAAGCCTTTCCACAGGGCCACAATCCCCTCCAACTCTTCTCCGCAGGACAACAAGCTCTCTTTACCGGGCCATAGCTCCCCTCCACATGCACTTTCTGCATGGACACAGCCCCCTTTAGCTCTCTCCACAGAGACACAAGGCCCGTCTGCAGGGCACAAGCCCCCTCTTCAAGGCCAAAAGGCCTTTCTACATGGCCATAGTCATTTCCATAGGGCACGAGCCCCTCCAGCTCTCTCCACAGGGCAACGGACCCCTATACAGGGTCACAGGCCTTTCCACAGGGCCACAACACCTTCAGCTCTCTCCACAGGACCACAGGCTCCTACTGGGCCACAGGCCTTTCTACAGTGCCACAAGCCCCTCCAGCTCTCTCCACAGGCAATCATGTTGCATATTGTTTACTGCAAAGGACTTCATAGGCCCAAATCTTACTCCAGAGCCTTCCACAGGCCTTTCCAGCCCGCTCCACATGGCCTTTTCCTCAGGCCACAACTCCCTCCAGCTCTCTTTACATCGCTACATGCCCCTCTGCGGGGCCACAGACCCCTATACAGGGTCACAGGCCTTTCCACAGGGCCTCAACCCCTTCAGCTGTCTCCACAGGACCACAGGCTTTTCCACAGCCCACAACTCCTTCCACCTCTCACCACAGGGCCACAGCCCCTTCCACAAGGCCAAAGGGCCTATCCATAGGGCCACAGACCTTTCCACATGGCCACAACACCCTCCAGCTCTCTCCACAGGACAAGAAGCTCTCTTTACAGGGCCATAGCTCACCTCCACAGGGCCAAATGCACTTTCCACACGGCCACAACTCCCAACAGCCCTCTCCACAGAGTCACAGGGCCCGTCTGCAGGGCACAAGCCCCCTCTTCAAAGCCAAAAGGCCTTTCTGCATGGCCATAGTCATTTCCATAGGGCACGAGCCCCTCCAGCTCTCTCCACAGGGCAACGGACCGCTATACAGGGTCACAGGCCTTTCCACAGGGCCACAACACCTTCAGCTCTCTCCACAGGACCACAGGCTCCTACCCGGCCACAGGCTTTTACACAGTGCTACAAGTCCCTCTAGCTCTCTCCACAGGCAATCATGTTGCATGTTGTTTACCGAAAAAAGGACTTCATAGGCCCAAATCTTACTTCAGACCCTTCCACAGGCCCCTCCAGCCCGCTCCACATGGCCTTTTCCGCAGGCCACAACTCCCTCCAGCTCTCTTTACATCGCCACATGCCCCTCTGCGGGGCCACAGACCCCTATACAGGGTCACAGGCCTTTCCACAGGGCCTCAACCCCTTCAGCTCTCTCCACAGGACCACTGGCTCCTTCTGCCGGGCCACAAGCATTTCCACAGGGCCACAATCCCCTCGAACTCTTCTCCACAGGACAACAAGCTCTCTTTACAGGGCCATAGCTCCCCTCCACAGGGCCAAATGCACTTTCTGCACGGCCACAGCCCCCTTTAGCTCTCTCCACAGAGACACAGGGCCCATCTGCAGGACACAAGCCCCCTCTTCAAGGCCAAAGGGCCTTTCTACATGGCCATAGTCATTTCCATAGGGCACAAGCCCCTCCAGCTCTCTCCACAGGGCAACGGACCCCTATACAGGGTCACAGGCCTTTCCACAGGGCCACAACACCTTCAGCTCTCTCCACAGGACCACAGGCTACTACCGGGCCACAGGTCTTTCCACAGTGCCACAAGCACCATCCAGCTCTCTCCACAGGCAATCATGTTGCACTTTTGCAACAAGAGTCAATTTTTGTTGCAGTTCGGCAACATTGGAGTCAACCCTGTTGCAAATCGGACACGAAGCTTGAAAATTTAGATGTTTACTGCAAAGGACTTCATAGGCCCCCATCTTACTCCAGAGCCTTCCACAGGCCCCTCCAGCACGCTCCACATGGCCTTTTCCACAGGCCACAACTCCATCCAGCTCTCTTTACATCGCCACATGCCCCTCTGCGGGGCAACAGACCCCTATACAGGGTCACAGGCCTCTCCACAGGGCCTCAACCCCTTCAGCTCTCTCCACAGGACCACTGGCTCCTTCTGCCGGGCCACAAGCCTTTCCACAGGGCCACAATCCCCTCCAATTCCACAGGACAACAGGCTCTCTTTACAGGGCCATAGCTCCCCTCCACAGGGCCAAATGCACTTTCCACATTGCCACAACCCCCTCCAGCTCTCTACACAGAGTCATGGGGCCCGTCTGCAGGGCACAAGCCCCTTCATCAAGGCCAAGGGGCCTTTCTACAGGGCCACTGGCCTTTAAATAGTGCCACAACCTCCTCTGGCTCTCTCAAGAGGGCCACAGGCTCCTTCTACAGGGCAAGGGCCCCCTCCACAAGGCCAAAGGCCCTTTGCAAAGGGCCATAGGTCCATTCCACAGGGCCATAGTCATTTCCATAGGGCCATAACCCCCCTCAAGCTCTCTCCACAGAACCGCAGGCTCCTTCTACAGGTTTACAGGCATATAAACAGGGCCACATCCGCCTTCACCTCTCTCCACAAGGCGACAGGGCCCTTTCACTGTGTCATAGGCCTTTCCATAAGGCCACAACCCCCTCTGTCTCTCTCAAAAAGGACAGAGGCTCCCTTTACAAGGCAACAGCCCCCTCCACAAGGCCAAAGGCCTTTTTCAAAGGGCCACAGGTCCCTTTCGCAGGGCCATAGGCATTTCCCCAAGGCAATAACCCCCTCCAGCTCTCTCCACAGGACCACAGGCTCCTTCTACAAGACTACAACCCCTTTGAGCTCTTTCATCAGGGCCACAGCCTCCTCCGCCCCCCTTTAATCAGTTAAAAGGGCTCAATTGAGTGACCACAACACCTTCAGCTCTCTCCACAGGACCACAGGCTCCTACTGAGCCACAGGACTTTCCACAGTGCCACAAGCCCCTCTAGCTCTCTCCACAGGCAATCATGTTGCATGTTTTTTACTGCAAAGGACTTCATAGGCCCAAATCTTACTCCAGAGCCTTCCACAGGCCCCTCCAGCCGGCTCCACATGGCCTTTTCCTCAGGCCACAACTCCCTCCAGCTCTCTTTACATCGCCACATGCCCCTCTGCGGGGCCACAGACCCCTATACAGGGTCACTGGCCTTTCCACAGGGCCTCAACCCCTTCAGCTCTCTCCACAGGACCACAGGCTTTTCCACAGCCCACAACTCCTTCCAGCTCTCACCACAGGGCCACAGCCCCTTCCACAAGGCTAAAGGGCCTATCCATAGGGCCACAGACCTTTCCACAGGGCCACAACACGCTCCAGCTCTCTCCACAGGACAAGAAGCTCTCTTTACAGGGCCATAGCTCACCTCCACAGGGCCAAATGCACTTTCCACACGGCCACAACTCCCAACAGCCCTCTCCACAGAGTCACAGGGCCCGTCTGCAGGGCACAAGCCCCTCTTCAAGGCCAAAAGGCCTTTCTACATGGCCATAGTCATTCCCATAGGGCACGAGCACCTCCAGCTCTCTCCACAGGGCAACGGACCCCTGTACAGGGTCACAGTCCTTTCCACAGGGCCACAACAGCTTCAGCTCTCTCCACAGGCAATCATGTTGCATGTTGTTTACTGCAGAGGACTTCATAGGCCCAAACCTTACTCCAGAGCCTTCCACAGGCCCCTCCAGCCCGCTCCACATGGCCTTTTCCTCAGGCCACAACTCCCTACAGCTCTCTTTACATCGCCACATGCCCCTCTACGGGGCCACAGACCCCTATACAGGGTCACATGCCTTTCCACAGGGCCTCAACCCCTTCAGCTCTCTCCACAGGACCACTGCCTCCTTCTGCCGGGCTACAAGCCTTTCCACAGGGCCACAATCCCCTCCAACTCTTCTCCACAGGACAACAAGCTCTCTTTACAGGGCCATAGCTCCCCTCCACAGGGCCAAATGCACTTTCTGCATGGCCACAGCCCCCTTTAGCTCTCTCCACAGAGTCACAAGGCCCGTCTGCAGGGCACAAGCCCCCTCTTCAAGGCCAAAAGGCCTTTCTACATGGCCATAGTCATTTCCATAGGGCACGAGCCCCTCCAGCTCTCTCCACAGGGCAACGGACCGCTATACAGGGTCACAGGCCTTTCCACAGGGCCACAACACCTTCAGCTCTTCCACAGGACCACAAGCTCCAGCCCGGCCACAGGCCTTTCCACAGTGCTACAAGTCCCTCCAGCTCTCTCCACAGGCAATCATGTTTCATGTTGTTTACCGCAAAAGGACTTCATAGGCCCAAATCTTACTTCAGACCCTTCCACAGGCCCCTCCAGCCCGCTCCACATGGCCTTTTCCGCAGGCCACAACTCCCTCCAGCTCTCTTTACATCGCCACATGCCCCTCTGCGGGGCCACAGACCCCTATACAGGGTCACAGGCCTTTCCACAGGAACTCAATCCCTTCAGCTCTCTCCACAGGACCACAGACTTTTCCACAGCCCACAACTCCTTCCAGCTCTCACCAGAGGGCCACAGCCCCTTCCACAAGGCTAAAGGGCCTATCCATAGGGCCACAGACATTTCCACAGGGCCACAACACCCTCCAGCTCTCTCCACAGGAAAAGAAGCTCTCTTTACAGGGCCATAGCTCACCTCCACAGGGCCAAATGCACTTTCCACACGGCCACAACTCCCAACAGCTCTCTCCACAGAGTCACAAGGCCCGTCTGCAGGGCACAAGCCCCCTCTTCAAGGCCAAAAGGCCTTTCTACATGGCCATAGTCATTTCCATAGGGCACGAGCCCCTCCAGCTCTCTCCACAGGGCAACGGACCCCTATACAGGGTCACAGGCCTTTCCCCAGGGCCACAATCCCCTCCAACTCTTCTCCACACGACAACAAGCTCTCTTTACCGGGCCATAGCTCCCCTCCACAGGGCCAAATGCACTTTCTGCATGGCCACAGCCCCCTTTAGCTCTCTCCACAGAGACACAAGGCCCGTCTGCAGGGCACAAGCCCTCTCTTCAAGGCCAAAAGGCCTTTCTACATGGCCATAGTCATTTCCATAGGGCACAAGCCACTCCAGCTCTCTCCACAGGGCAACGGACCCCTATACAGGGTCACAGGCCTTTCCACAGGGCCACAACACTTTCAGCTCTCTCCACAGGACCACAGGCTCCTACTGGGCCACAGGCCTTTCCATGGTGCCACAAGCCCCTCCAGCTCTCTCCACAGGCAATCATGTTGCATGTTGTTTACTGCAAAGGACTTCATAGGCCCAAATCTTACTCCAGAGCCTTCCACAGGCCTTTCCAGCCCACTCCACATGGCCTTTTCCTCAGGCCACAACTCCCTCCAGCTCTCTTTACATCGCCACATGCACCCTCTGCGGGGCCACAGACCCCTATACAGGGTCACAGGCCTTTCCACAGGGCCTCAACCCCTTCAGCTCTCTCCACAGGACCACTGGCTCCTTCTGCCGGGCCACAAGCATTTCCACAGGGCCACAATCCCCTCCAACTCTTCTCCACAGGACAACAAGCTCTCTTTACAGAGCCATAACTCCCCTCCACAGGGCCAAATGCACTTTCTGCACGGCCACAGCCCCCTTTAGCTCTCTCCACAGAGACACAGGGCCCGTCTGCAGGACACAAGCCCCCTCTTCAAGGCCAAAGGGCCTTTCTACATGGCCATAGTCATTTCCATAGGGCACAAGCCCCTCCAGCTCTCTCCACAGGGCAACGGACCCCTATACAGGGTCACAGGCCTTTCCACAGGGCCACAACACCTTCAGCTCTCTCCACAGGACCACAGGCTACTACCGGGCCACAAGTCTTTCCACAGTGCCACAAGCACCATCCAGCTCTCTCCACAGGCAATCATGTTGCACTTTTGCAACAAGAGTCAATTTTTGTTGCAGTTCGGCAACATTGGAGTCAACCCTGTTGCAAATCGGACACGAAGCTTGAAAATTTAGATGTTTACTGCAAAGGACTTCATAGGCCTTCATCTTACTCCAGAGCCTTCCACAGGCCCCTCCAGCACGATCTACATGGCCTTTTCCACAGGCCACAACTCCATCCAGCTCTCTTTACATCGCCACATGCCCCTCTGCGGGGCAACAGACCCCTATACAGGGTCACAGGCCTCTCCACAGGGCCTCAACCCCTTCAGCTCTCTCCACAGGACCACTGGCTCCTTCTGCCGGGCCACAAGCCTTTCCACAGGGCCACAATCCCCTCCAATTCCACAGGACAACAGGCTCTCTTTACAGGGCCATAGCTCCCCTCCACAGGGCCAAATGCACTTTCCACATGGCCACAACCCCCTCCAGCTCTCTACACAGAGTCATGGGGCCCGTCTGCAGGGCACAAGCCCCTTCATCAAGGCCAAGGGGCCTTTCTACAGGGCCACTGGCCTTTAAATAGTGCCACAACCTCCTCTGGCTCTCTCAAGAGGGCCACAGGCTCCTTCTACAGGGCAAGGGCCCCCTCCACAAGGCCAAAGGCCCTTTGCAAAGGGCCATAGGTCCATTCCACAGGGCCATAGTCATTTCCATAGGGCCATAACCCCCCTCAAGCTCTCTCCACAGAACCGCAGGCTCCTTCTACAGGTTTACAGGCATATACACAGGGCCACATCCGCCTTCACCTCTCTCCACAAGGCGACAGGGCCCTTTCACTGTGTCATAGGCCTTTCCATAAGGCCACAACCCCCTCTGTCTCTCTCAAAAAGGACAGAGGCTCCCTTTACAAGGCAACAGCCCCCTCCACAAGGCCAAAGGCCTTTTTCAAAGGGCCACAGGTCCCTTTCGCAGGGCCATAGGCATTTCCCCAAGGCAATAACCCCCTCCAGCTCTCTCCACAGGACCACAGGCTCCTTCTACAAGACTACAACCCCTTTGAGCTCTTTCATCAGGGCCACAGCCTCCTCCGCCCCCCTTTAATCAGTTAAAAGGGCTCAATTGAGTGACCACAACACCTTCAGCTCTCTCCACAGGACCACAGGCTCCTACTGAGCCACAGGACTTTCCACAGTGCCACAAGCCCCTCTAGCTCTCTCCACAGGCAATCATGTTGCATGTTTTTTACTGCAAAGGACTTCATAGGCCAAAATCTTACTCCAGAGCCTTCCACAGGCCCCTCCAGCCGGCTCCACATGGCCTTTTCCTCAGGCCACAACTCCCTCCAGCTCTCTTTACATCGCCACATGCCCCTCTGCGGGGCCACAGACCCCTATACAGGGTCACTGGCCTTTCCACAGGGCCTCAACCCCTTCAGCTCTCTCCACAGGACCACAGGCTTTTCCACAGCCCACAACTCCTTCCAGCTCTCACCACAGGGCCACAGCCCCTTCCACAAGGCTAAAGGGCCTATCCATAGGGCCACAGACCTTTTCACAGGGCCACAACACGCTCCAGCTCTCTCCACAGGACAAGAAGCTCTCTTTACAGGGCCATAGCTCACCTCCACAGGGCCAAATGCACTTTCCACACGGCCACAACTCCCAACAGCCCTCTCCACAGAGTCACAGGGCCCGTCTGCAGGGCACAAGCCCCTCTTCAAGGCCAAAAGGCCTTTCTACATGGCCATAGTCATTCCCATAGGGCACGAGCACCTCCAGCTCTCTCCACAGGGCAACGGACCCCTGTACAGGGTCACAGTCCTTTCCACAGGGCCACAACAGCTTCAGCTCTCTCCACAGGCAATCATGTTGCATGTTGTTTACTGCAGAGGACTTCATAGGCCCAAACCTTACTCCAGAGCCTTCCACAGGCCCCTCCAGCCCGCTCCACATGGCCTTTTCCTCAGGCCACAACTCCCTCCAGCTCTCTTTACATCGCCACATGCCCCTCTGCGGGGCCACAGACCCCTATACAGGGTCACATGCCTTTCCACAGGGCCTCAACCCCTTCAGCTCTCTCCACAGGACCACTGCTTCCTTCTGCCGGGCTACAAGCCTTTCCACAGGGCCACAATCCCCTCCAACTCTTCTCCACAGGACAACAAGCTCTCTTTACAGGGCCATAGCTCCCCTCCACAGGGCCAAATGCACTTTCTGCACGGCCACAGCCCCCTTTAGCTCTCTCCACAGAGACACTAGGCCCGTCTGCAGGGCACAAGCCCCCTCTTCAAGGCCAAAAGGCCTTTCTACATGGCCATAGTCATTTCCATAGGGCACGAGCCCCTCCAGCTCTCTCCACAGGGCAACGGACCGCTATACAGGGTCACAGACCTTTCCACAGGGCCACAACACCTTCAGCTCTTCCACATGACCACAGGCTCCAGCCCGGCCACAGGCCTTTCCACAGTGCTACAAGTCCCTCCAGCTCTCTCCACAGGCAATCATGTTTCATGTTGTTTACCGCAAAAGGACTTCATAGGCCCAAATCTTACTTCAGACCCTTCCACAGGCCCCTCCAGCCCGCTCCACATGGCCTTTTCCGCAGGCCACAACTCCCTCCAGCTCTCTTTACATCGCCACATGCCCCTCTGCGGGGCCACAGACCCCTATACAGGGTCACAGGCCTTTCCACAGGACCTCAACCCCTTCAGCTCTCTCCACAGGACCACAGACTTTTCCACAGCCCACAACTCCTTCCAGCTCTCACCAGAGGGCCACAGCCCCTTCCACAAGGTTAAAGGGCCTATCCATAGGGCCACAACACCCTCCAGCTCTCTCCACAGGACAAGAAGCTCTCTTTACAGGGCCATAGCTCACCTCCACAGGGCCAAATGCACTTTCCACACGGCCACAACTCCCAACAGCTCTCTCCACAGAGTCACAAGGCCCGTCTGCAGGGCACAAGCCCCCTCTTCAAGGCCAAAAGGCCTTTCTACATGGCCATAGTCATTTCCATAGGGCACGAGCCCCTCCAGCTCTCTCCACAGGGCAACGGACCCCTATACAGGGTCACAGGCCTTTCCCCAGGGCCACAATCCCCTCCAACTCTTCTCCACACGACAACAAGCTCTCTTTACCGGGCCATAGCTCCCCTCCACAGGGCCAAATGCACTTTCTGCATGGCCACAGCCCCCTTTAGCTCTCTCCACAGAGACACAAGGCCCGTATGCAGGGCACAAGCCCCCTCTTCAAGGCCAAAAGGCCTTTCTACATGGCCATAGTCATTTCCATAGGGCACAAGCCCCTCCAGCTCTCTCCACAGGGCAACGGACCCCTATACAGGGTCACAGGCCTTTCCACAGGGCCACAACACTTTCAGCTCTCTCCACAGGACCACAGGCTCCTACTGGGCCACAGGCCTTTCCACAGTGCCACAAGCCCCTCCAGCTCTCTCCACAGGCAATCATGTTGCATGTTGTTTACTGCAAAGGACTTCATAGGCCCAAATCTTACTCCAGAGCCTTCCACAGGCCTTTCCAGCCCACTCCACATGGCCTTTTCCTCAGGCCACAACTCCCTCCCGCTCTCTTTACATCGCCACATGCACCCTCTGCGGGGCCACAGACCCCTATACAGGGTCACAGGCCTTTCCACAGGGCCTCAACCCCTTCAGCTCTCTCCACAGGACCACTGGCTCCTTCTGCCGGGCCACAAGCATTTCCACAGGGCCACAATCCCCTCCAACTCTCTACACAGGACAACTAGCTCTCTTTACAGGGCTATAGCTCCCCTCCACAGGGCCAAATGCACTTTCCACACGGCCAAAATCCCCTCCAGCTCTCTCCACAGAGTCACGGGGCTCGTCTGCAGGGCACAAGCCCCTTCATCAAGGCCAAGGGGCCTTTCTACAGGGCTACTGGCCTTTAAATAGGGCCACAACCCCCTCTGGTACTCTCAACAGGGCCACAGGCTCCTTCTACAGGTGTACAGGCATTTACACAGGGCCACAACCACCTTTACCTCTCTCCACAGGGCAACAGGGCCCTTTCACTATGCAATAAGCCTTTCCATAAGGCCACAACCCCCTCTCTCTCTCTCAAAAAGGACAGAGGCTCCCTTTACAAGGAAACAGCCCCCTCCACAAGGCCAAAGTCCTTTTTCAAAGGGCCACAGGTCCCTTCCACAGGGCCATAGGCATTTCCCCAAGGCAATAGCCCCCTCCAGCTCTCTCCACAGGACCACAGGCTCCTTCTACAAGGCTACAACCTATTTCAGCTCTTTCATCAGGGCCACAGCCCCCTCCACCCCTCTTCAATCAGTTAAAAGGACTCATTTGAGTGACCTATTGACCATTGGTCAGCTCGAGTAAAGGAACCTGATATAGTATACTGCACTGTTTAATATTCTTTTTTTTCTTTACACAGGTTGAATGCTGGCAAAGAAATGTCACCTATGCCATGCTCCTTTATACCAGTTTTCTTGATTGACATGTTATTTTTGGAGCCAAATGAGAAAATTGGGAAATAGAAAGCTCCCCCCTCCTTCCAATCAGTGGATCCGGTCAGGTGCTCAGTGGCGGTAGGCCACCGCCTGGAAGCCAAACATGAAAAAAGGAATGCTGGCACCGGTTTCCATATGATGAATTTTACTTTATTCCATGAAGATCAATACATTAAAAAGAAGGCATCTTTACAGGCAATCCGCCATCATGTCATTTTTGGTTTAAGCCTAATTTCTTTCAATAAATAAAATGGAATAAATGTGTCACTTTTTTGCCTATACTAGTAGTTGTGGGGTATTATGACATCACAATAGAATTAATACTTACCCTTTCCGATGCCTTTTAGGGCTATCCGGTGCAGAACCAAGGCCAAATACCAACCGACAGGACCTTCATGTGACATCATGGAAGGTCCTGTCGCTCAGGACGTGGCTTTGGCTCTGCACCAGATAGACCGAAAAGGCGTCTGAAAGGGTAAGTATTAATTCTTTATTATTTTTAATACATCTGTATTTATTTAATTTTGATTTCGTACTGTATAGTAATACATTACAAAATGAAATGGGGGCTGGCAGACATGTCACAAAGGGGAGGAGGAACAGGATTCTTCTTCCACCTCTGTGACATCACTTCTCCTCCGGACCGGGTGGTGTGTGAACACAGCCTCAGGCTGCGTGCCCACGTAGCGATTTACAAGCGTATATGTTGCGTAATTTACGCAGCGGAAACGCTTGTGAAACACTTGATAATCTGCACCCCATGGTACTCAGTGGCATTCCGCAATGTTAATGCCCATGCTGTAGATTTTTACGCAGCGTTTCTGCTGCGCTTAAAAATCCTTTCCACAGGGCCACAACACATTCAGCTCTCTCCACAGGACCACAGGCTCCTACCCGGCCACAGGCCTTTCCACAGTGCTACGAGTCCCTCCAGCTCTCTCCACAGGCAATCATGTTGCATGTTGTTTACCGCAAAAGGACTTCATAGGCCCAAATCTTACTTTAGACCCTTCCACAGGCCCCTCCAGCCCGCTCCACATGGCCTTTTCCGCAGGCCACAACTCCCTCCAGCTCTCTTTACATCGCCACATGCCCCTCTGCGGGGCCACAGACCCCTATACAGGGTCACAGGCCATTCCACAGGGCCACAATCCCCTCCAACTCTTCTCCACAGGACAACAAGCTCTCTTTACCGGGCCATAGCTCCCCTCCACAGGGCCAAATGCACTTTCTGCACGGCCACAGCCCCCTTTAGCTCTCTCCACAGAGACACAAGGCCCGTCTGCAGGGCACAAGCCCCCTCTTCAAGGCCAAAAGGCCTTTCTACATGGCCATAGTCATTTCCATAGGGCACGAGCCCCTCCAGCTCTCTCCACAGGGCAACGGACCGCTATACAGGGTCACAGGCCTTTCCACAGGGCCACAACACCTTCAGCTCTTCCACAGGACCACAGGCTCCAGCCCGGCCACAGGCCTTTCCACAGTGCTACAAGCCCCTCCAGCTCTCTCCACAGGCAATCATGTTTCATGTTGTTTACCGCAAAAGGACTTCATAGGCCCAAATCTTACTTCAGACCCTTCCACAGGCCCCTCCAGCCCGCTCCACATGGCCTTTTCCGCAGGCCACAACTCCCTCCAGCTCTCTTTACATCGCCACATGCCCCTCTGCGGGGCCACAGACCCCTATACAGGGTCACAGGCCTTTCCACAGGAACTCAACCCCTTCAGCTCTCTCCACAGGACCACAGACTTTTCCACAGCCCACAACTCCTTCCAGCTCTCACCAGAGGGCCACAGCCCCTTCCACAAGGCTAAAGGGCCTATCCATAGGGCCACAGACATTTCCACAGGGCCACAACACCCTCCAGCTCTCTCCACAGGAAAAGAAGCTCTCTTTACAGGGCCATAGCTCACCTCCACAGGGCCAAATGCACTTTCCACACGGCCACAACTCCCAACAGCTCTCTCCACAGAGTCACAAGGCCCGTCTGCAGGGCACAAGCCCCCTCTTCAAGGCCAAAAGGCCTTTCTACATGGCCATAGTCATTTCCATAGGGCACGAGCCCCTCCAGCTCTCTCCACAGGGCAACGGACCCCTATACAGGGTCACAGGCCTTTCCCCAGGGCCACAATCCCCTCCAACTCTTCTCCACACGACAACAAGCTCTCTTTACCAGGCCATAGCTCCCCTCCACAGGGCCAAATGCACTTTCTGCATGGCCACAGCCCCCTTTAGCTCTCTCCACAGAGACACAAGGCCCGTCTGCAGGGCACAAGCCCTCTCTTCAAGGCCAAAAGGCCTTTCTACATGGCCATAGTCATTTCCATAGGGCACAAGCCACTCCAGCTCTCTCCACAGGGCAACGGACCCCTATACAGGGTCACAGGCCTTTCCACAGGGCCACAACACTTTCAGCTCTCTCCACAGGACCACAGGCTCCTACTGGGCCACAGGCCTTTCCATGGTGCCACAAGCCCCTCCAGCTCTCTCCACAGGCAATCATGTTGCATGTTGTTTACTGCAAAGGACTTCATAGGCCCAAATCTTACTCCAGAGCCTTCCACAGGCCTTTCCAGCCCACTCCACATGGCCTTTTCCTCAGGCCACAACTCCCTCCAGCTCTCTTTACATCGCCACATGCACCCTCTGCGGGGCCACAGACCCCTATACAGGGTCACAGGCCTTTCCACAGGGCCTCAACCCCTTCAGCTCTCTCCACAGGACCACTGGCTCCTTCTGCCGGGCCACAAGCATTTCCACAGGGCCACAATCCCCTCCAACTCTTCTCCACAGGACAACAAGCTCTCTTTACAGAGCCATAACTCCCCTCCACAGGGCCAAATGCACTTTCTGCACGGCCACAGCCCCCTTTAGCTCTCTCCACAGAGACACAGGGCCCGTCTGCAGGACACAAGCCCCCTCTTCAAGGCCAAAGGGCCTTTCTACATGGCCATAGTCATTTCCATAGGGCACAAGCCCCTCCAGCTCTCTCCACAGGGCAACGGACCCCTATACAGGGTCACAGGCCTTTCCACAGGGCCACAACACCTTCAGCTCTCTCCACAGGACCACAGGCTACTACCGGGCCACAAGTCTTTCCACAGTGCCACAAGCACCATCCAGCTCTCTCCACAGGCAATCATGTTGCACTTTTGCAACAAGAGTCAATTTTTGTTGCAGTTCGGCAACATTGGAGTCAACCCTGTTGCAAATCGGACACGAAGCTTGAAAATTTAGATGTTTACTGCAAAGGACTTCATAGGCCTTCATCTTACTCCAGAGCCTTCCACAGGCCCCTCCAGCACGATCTACATGGCCTTTTCCACAGGCCACAACTCCATCCAGCTCTCTTTACATCGCCACATGCCCCTCTGCGGGGCAACAGACCCCTATACAGGGTCACAGGCCTCTCCACAGGGCCTCAACCCCTTCAGCTCTCTCCACAGGACCACTGGCTCCTTCTGCCGGGCCACAAGCCTTTCCACAGGGCCACAATCCCCTCCAATTCCACAGGACAACAGGCTCTCTTTACAGGGCCATAGCTCCCCTCCACAGGGCCAAATGCACTTTCCACATGGCCACAACCCCCTCCAGCTCTCTACACAGAGTCATGGGGCCCGTCTGCAGGGCACAAGCCCCTTCATCAAGGCCAAGGGGCCTTTCTACAGGGCCACTGGCCTTTAAATAGTGCCACAACCTCCTCTGGCTCTCTCAAGAGGGCCACAGGCTCCTTCTACAGGGCAAGGGCCCCCTCCACAAGGCCAAAGGCCCTTTGCAAAGGGCCATAGGTCCATTCCACAGGGCCATAGTCATTTCCATAGGGCCATAACCCCCCTCAAGCTCTCTCCACAGAACCGCAGGCTCCTTCTACAGGTTTACAGGCATATACACAGGGCCACATCCGCCTTCACCTCTCTCCACAAGGCGACAGGGCCCTTTCACTGTGTCATAGGCCTTTCCATAAGGCCACAACCCCCTCTGTCTCTCTCAAAAAGGACAGAGGCTCCCTTTACAAGGCAACAGCCCCCTCCACAAGGCCAAAGGCCTTTTTCAAAGGGCCACAGGTCCCTTTCGCAGGGCCATAGGCATTTCCCCAAGGCAATAACCCCCTCCAGCTCTCTCCACAGGACCACAGGCTCCTTCTACAAGACTACAACCCCTTTGAGCTCTTTCATCAGGGCCACAGCCTCCTCCGCCCCCCTTTAATCAGTTAAAAGGGCTCAATTGAGTGACCACAACACCTTCAGCTCTCTCCACAGGACCACAGGCTCCTACTGAGCCACAGGACTTTCCACAGTGCCACAAGCCCCTCTAGCTCTCTCCACAGGCAATCATGTTGCATGTTTTTTACTGCAAAGGACTTCATAGGCCAAAATCTTACTCCAGAGCCTTCCACAGGCCCCTCCAGCCGGCTCCACATGGCCTTTTCCTCAGGCCACAACTCCCTCCAGCTCTCTTTACATCGCCACATGCCCCTCTGCGGGGCCACAGACCCCTATACAGGGTCACTGGCCTTTCCACAGGGCCTCAACCCCTTCAGCTCTCTCCACAGGACCACAGGCTTTTCCACAGCCCACAACTCCTTCCAGCTCTCACCACAGGGCCACAGCCCCTTCCACAAGGCTAAAGGGCCTATCCATAGGGCCACAGACCTTTTCACAGGGCCACAACACGCTCCAGCTCTCTCCACAGGACAAGAAGCTCTCTTTACAGGGCCATAGCTCACCTCCACAGGGCCAAATGCACTTTCCACACGGCCACAACTCCCAACAGCCCTCTCCACAGAGTCACAGGGCCCGTCTGCAGGGCACAAGCCCCTCTTCAAGGCCAAAAGGCCTTTCTACATGGCCATAGTCATTCCCATAGGGCACGAGCACCTCCAGCTCTCTCCACAGGGCAACGGACCCCTGTACAGGGTCACAGTCCTTTCCACAGGGCCACAACAGCTTCAGCTCTCTCCACAGGCAATCATGTTGCATGTTGTTTACTGCAGAGGACTTCATAGGCCCAAACCTTACTCCAGAGCCTTCCACAGGCCCCTCCAGCCCGCTCCACATGGCCTTTTCCTCAGGCCACAACTCCCTCCAGCTCTCTTTACATCGCCACATGCCCCTCTGCGGGGCCACAGACCCCTATACAGGGTCACATGCCTTTCCACAGGGCCTCAACCCCTTCAGCTCTCTCCACAGGACCACTGCTTCCTTCTGCCGGGCTACAAGCCTTTCCACAGGGCCACAATCCCCTCCAACTCTTTTCCACAGGACAACAAGCTCTCTTTACAGGGCCATAGCTCCCCTCCACAGGGCCAAATGCACTTTCTGCACGGCCACAGCCCCCTTTAGCTCTCTCCACAGAGACACTAGGCCCGTCTGCAGGGCACAAGCCCCCTCTTCAAGGCCAAAAGGCCTTTCTACATGGCCATAGTCATTTCCATAGGGCACGAGCCCCTCCAGCTCTCTCCACAGGGCAACGGACCGCTATACAGGGTCACAGACCTTTCCACAGGGCCACAACACCTTCAGCTCTTCCACATGACCACAGGCTCCAGCCCGGCCACAGGCCTTTCCACAGTGCTACAAGTCCCTCCAGCTCTCTCCACAGGCAATCATGTTTCATGTTGTTTACCGCAAAAGGACTTCATAGGCCCAAATCTTACTTCAGACCCTTCCACAGGCCCCTCCAGCCCGCTCCACATGGCCTTTTCCGCAGGCCACAACTCCCTCCAGCTCTCTTTACATCGCCACATGCCCCTCTGCGGGGCCACAGACCCCTATACAGGGTCACAGGCCTTTCCACAGGACCTCAACCCCTTCAGCTCTCTCCACAGGACCACAGACTTTTCCACAGCCCACAACTCCTTCCAGCTCTCACCAGAGGGCCACAGCCCCTTCCACAAGGTTAAAGGGCCTATCCATAGGGCCACAACACCCTCCAGCTCTCTCCACAGGACAAGAAGCTCTCTTTACAGGGCCATAGCTCACCTCCACAGGGCCAAATGCACTTTCCACACGGCCACAACTCCCAACAGCTCTCTCCACAGAGTCACAAGGCCCGTCTGCAGGGCACAAGCCCCCTCTTCAAGGCCAAAAGGCCTTTCTACATGGCCATAGTCATTTCCATAGGGCACGAGCCCCTCCAGCTCTCTCCACAGGGCAACGGACCCCTATACAGGGTCACAGGCCTTTCCCCAGGGCCACAATCCCCTCCAACTCTTCTCCACACGACAACAAGCTCTCTTTACCGGGCCATAGCTCCCCTCCACAGGGCCAAATGCACTTTCTGCATGGCCACAGCCCCCTTTAGCTCTCTCCACAGAGACACAAGGCCCGTATGCAGGGCACAAGCCCCCTCTTCAAGGCCAAAAGGCCTTTCTACATGGCCATAGTCATTTCCATAGGGCACAAGCCCCTCCAGCTCTCTCCACAGGGCAACGGACCCCTATACAGGGTCACAGGCCTTTCCACAGGGCCACAACACTTTCAGCTCTCTCCACAGGACCACAGGCTCCTACTGGGCCACAGGCCTTTCCACAGTGCCACAAGCCCCTCCAGCTCTCTCCACAGGCAATCATGTTGCATGTTGTTTACTGCAAAGGACTTCATAGGCCCAAATCTTACTCCAGAGCCTTCCACAGGCCTTTCCAGCCCACTCCACATGGCCTTTTCCTCAGGCCACAACTCCCTCCCGCTCTCTTTACATCGCCACATGCACCCTCTGCGGGGCCACAGACCCCTATACAGGGTCACAGGCCTTTCCACAGGGCCTCAACCCCTTCAGCTCTCTCCACAGGACCACTGGCTCCTTCTGCCGGGCCACAAGCATTTCCACAGGGCCACAATCCCCTCCAACTCTCTACACAGGACAACTAGCTCTCTTTACAGGGCTATAGCTCCCCTCCACAGGGCCAAATGCACTTTCCACACGGCCAAAATCCCCTCCAGCTCTCTCCACAGAGTCACGGGGCTCGTCTGCAGGGCACAAGCCCCTTCATCAAGGCCAAGGGGCCTTTCTACAGGGCTACTGGCCTTTAAATAGGGCCACAACCCCCTCTGGTACTCTCAACAGGGCCACAGGCTCCTTCTACAGGTGTACAGGCATTTACACAGGGCCACAACCACCTTTACCTCTCTCCACAGGGCAACAGGGCCCTTTCACTATGCAATAAGCCTTTCCATAAGGCCACAACCCCCTCTCTCTCTCTCAAAAAGGACAGAGGCTCCCTTTACAAGGAAACAGCCCCCTCCACAAGGCCAAAGTCCTTTTTCAAAGGGCCACAGGTCCCTTCCACAGGGCCATAGGCATTTCCCCAAGGCAATAGCCCCCTCCAGCTCTCTCCACAGGACCACAGGCTCCTTCTACAAGGCTACAACCTATTTCAGCTCTTTCATCAGGGCCACAGCCCCCTCCACCCCTCTTCAATCAGTTAAAAGGACTCATTTGAGTGACCTATTGACCATTGGTCAGCTCGAGTAAAGGAACCTGATATAGTATACTGCACTGTTTAATATTCTTTTTTTTCTTTACACAGGTTGAATGCTGGCAAAGAAATGTCACCTATGCCATGCTCCTTTATACCAGTTTTCTTGATTGACATGTTATTTTTGGAGCCAAATGAGAAAATTGGGAAATAGAAAGCTCCCCCCTCCTTCCAATCAGTGGATCCGGTCAGGTGCTCAGTGGCGGTAGGCCACCGCCTGGAAGCCAAACATGAAAAAAGGAATGCTGGCACCGGTTTCCATATGATGAATTTTACTTCCATGAAGATCAATACATTAAAAAGAAGGCATCTTTACAGGCAATCCGCCATCATGTCATTTTTGGTTTAAGCCTAATTTCTTTCAATAAATAAAATGGAATAAATGTGTCACTTTTTTGCCTATACTAGTAGTTGTGGGGTATTATGACATCACAATAGAATTAATACTTACCCTTTCCGATGCCTTTTAGGGCTATCCGGTGCAGAACCAAGGCCAAATACCAACCGACAGGACCTTCATGTGACATCATGGAAGGTCCTGTCGCTCAGGACGTGGCTTTGGCTCTGCACCAGATAGACCGAAAAGGCGTCTGAAAGGGTAAGTATTAATTCTTTATTATTTTTAATACATCTGTATTTATTTAATTTTGATTTCGTACTGTATAGTAATACATTACAAAATGAAATGGGGGCTGGCAGACATGTCACAAAGGGGAGGAGGAACAGGATTCTTCTTCCACCTCTGTGACATCACTTCTCCTCCGGACCGGGTGGTGTGTGAACACAGCCTCAGGCTGCGTGCCCACGTAGCGATTTACAAGCGTATATGTTGCGTAATTTACGCAGCGGAAACGCTTGTGAAACACTTGATAATCTGCACCCCATGGTACTCAGTGGCATTCCGCAATGTTAATGCCCATGCTGTAGATTTTTACGCAGCGTTTCTGCTGCGCTTAAAAATCCTTTCCACAGGGCCACAACACACTCAGCTCTCTCCACAGGACCACAGGCTCCTACCCGGCCACAGGCCTTTCCACAGTGCTACGAGTCCCTCCAGCTCTCTCCACAGGCAATCATGTTGCATGTTGTTTACCGCAAAAGGACTTCATAGGCCCAAATCTTACTTTAGACCCTTCCACAGGCCCCTCCAGCCCGCTCCACATGGCCTTTTCCGCAGGCCACAACTCCCTCCAGCTCTCTTTACATCGCCACATGCCCCTCTGCGGGGCCACAGACCCCTATACAGGGTCACAGGCCATTCCACAGGGCCACAATCCCCTCCAACTCTTCTCCACAGGACAACAAGCTCTCTTTACCGGGCCATAGCTCCCCTCCACAGGGCCAAATGCACTTTCTGCACGGCCACAGCCCCCTTTAGCTCTCTCCACAGAGACACAAGGCCCGTCTGCAGGGCACAAGCCCCCTCTTCAAGGCCAAAAGGCCTTTCTACATGGCCATAGTCATTTCCATAGGGCACGAGCCCCTCCAGCTCTCTCCACAGGGCAACGGACCGCTATACAGGGTCACAGGCCTTTCCACAGGGCCACAACACCTTCAGCTCTTCCACAGGACCACAGGCTCCAGCCCGGCCACAGGCCTTTCCACAGTGCTACAAGTCCCTCCAGCTCTCTCCACAGGCAATCATGTTTCATGTTGTTTACCGCAAAAGGACTTCATAGGCCCAAATCTTACTTCAGACCCTTCCACAGGCCCCTCCAGCCCGCTCCACATGGCCTTTTCCGCAGGCCACAACTCCCTCCAGCTCTCTTTACATCGCCACATGCCCCTCTGCGGGGCCACAGACCCCTATACAGGGTCACAGGCCTTTCCACAGGAACTCAACCCCTTCAGCTCTCTCCACAGGACCACAGACTTTTCCACAGCCCACAACTCCTTCCAGCTCTCACCAGAGGGCCACAGCCCCTTCCACAAGGCTAAAGGGCCTATCCATAGGGCCACAGACATTTCCACAGGGCCACAACACCCTCCAGCTCTCTCCACAGGAAAAGAAGCTCTCTTTACAGGGCCATAGCTCACCTCCACAGGGCCAAATGCACTTTCCACACGGCCACAACTCCCAACAGCTCTCTCCACAGAGTCACAAGGCCCGTCTGCAGGGCACAAGCCCCCTCTTCAAGGCCAAAAGGCCTTTCTACATGGCCATAGTCATTTCCATAGGGCACGAGCCCCTCCAGCTCTCTCCACAGGGCAACGGACCCCTATACAGGGTCACAGGCCTTTCCCCAGGGCCACAATCCCCTCCAACTCTTCTCCACACGACAACAAGCTCTCTTTACCGGGCCATAGCTCCCCTCCACAGGGCCAAATGCACTTTTTGCATGGCCACAGCCCCCTTTAGCTCTCTCCACAGAGACACAAGGCCCGTCTGCATGGCACAAGCCCTCTCTTCAAGGCCAAAAGGCCTTTCTACATGGCCATAGTCATTTCCATAGGGCACAAGCCACTCCAGCTCTCTCCACAGGGCAACGGACCCCTATACAGGGTCACAGGCCTTTCCACAGGGCCACAACACTTTCAGCTCTCTCCACAGGACCACAGGCTCCTACTGGGCCACAGGCCTTTCCATGGTGCCACAAGCCCCTCCAGCTCTCTCCACAGGCAATCATGTTGCATGTTGTTTACTGCAAAGGACTTCATAGGCCCAAATCTTACTCCAGAGCCTTCCACAGGCCTTTCCAGCCCACTCCACATGGCCTTTTCCTCAGGCCACAACTCCCTCCAGCTCTCTTTACATCGCCACATGCACCCTCTGCGGGGCCACAGACCCCTATACAGGGTCACAGGCCTTTCCACAGGGCCTCAACCCCTTCAGCTCTCTCCACAGGACCACTGGCTCCTTCTGCCGGGCCACAAGCATTTCCACAGGGCCACAATCCCCTCCAACTCTTCTCCACAGGACAACAAGCTCTCTTTACAGAGCCATAACTCCCCTCCACAGGGCCAAATGCACTTTCTGCACGGCCACAGCCCCCTTTAGCTCTCTCCACAGAGACACAGGGCCCGTCTGCAGGACACAAGCCCCCTCTTCAAGGCCAAAGGGCCTTTCTACATGGCCATAGTCATTTCCATAGGGCACAAGCCCCTCCAGCTCTCTCCACAGGGCAACGGACCCCTATACAGGGTCACAGGCCTTTCTACAGGGCCACAACACCTTCAGCTCTCTCCACAGGACCACAGGCTACTACCGGGCCACAGGTCTTTCCACAGTGCCACAAGCACCATCCAGCTCTCTCCACAGGCAATCATGTTGCACTTTTGCAACAAGAGTCAATTTTTGTTGCAGTTCGGCAACATTGGAGTCAACCCTGTTGCAAATCGGACACGAAGCTTGAAAATTTAGATGTTTACTGCAAAGGACTTCATAGGCCTTCATCTTACTCCAGAGCCTTCCACAGGCCCCTCCAGCACGCTCCACATGGCCTTTTCCTCAGGCCACAACTCCATCCAGCTCTCTTTACATCGCCACATGCCCCTCTGCGGGGCAACAGACCCCTATACAGGGTCACAGGCCTCTCCACAGGGCCTCAACCCCTTCAGCTCTCTCCACAGGACCACTGGCTCCTTCTGCCGGGCCACAAGCCTTTCCACAGGGCCACAATCCCCTCCAATTCCACAGGACAACAGGCTCTCTTTACAGGGCCATAGCTCCCCTCCACAGGGCCAAATGCACTTTCCACATGGCCACAACCCCCTCCAGCTCTCTACACAGAGTCATGGGGCCCGTCTGCAGGGCACAAGCCCCTTCATCAAGGCCAAGGGGCCTTTCTACAGGGCCACTGGCCTTTAAATAGTGCCACAACCTCCTCTGGCTCTCTCAAGAGGGCCACAGGCTCCTTCTACAGGGCAAGGGCCCCCTCCACAAGGCCAAAGGCCCTTTGCAAAGGGCCATAGGTCCATTCCACAGGGCCATAGTCATTTCCATAGGGCCATAACCCCCCTCAAGCTCTCTCCACAGAACCGCAGGCTCCTTCTACAGGTTTACAGGCATATACACAGGGCCACATCCGCCTTCACCTCTCTCCACAAGGCGACAGGGCCCTTTCACTGTGTCATAGGCCTTTCCATAAGGCCACAACCCCCTCTGTCTCTCTCAAAAAGGACAGAGGCTCCCTTTACAAGGCAACAGCCCCCTCCACAAGGCCAAAGGCCTTTTTCAAAGGGCCACAGGTCCCTTTCGCAGGGCCATAGGCATTTCCCCAAGGCAATAACCCCCTCCAGCTCTCTCCACAGGACCACAGGCTCCTTCTACAAGACTACAACCCCTTTGAGCTCTTTCATCAGGGCCACAGCCTCCTCCGCCCCCCTTTAATCAGTTAAAAGGGCTCAATTGAGTGACCACAACACCTTCAGCTCTCTCCACAGGACCACAGGCTCCTACTGAGCCACAGGACTTTCCACAGTGCCACAAGCCCCTCTAGCTCTCTCCACAGGCAATCATGTTGCATGTTTTTTACTGCAAAGGACTTCATAGGCCAAAATCTTACTCCAGAGCCTTCCACAGGCCCCTCCAGCCGGCTCCACATGGCCTTTTCCTCAGGCCACAACTCCCTCCAGCTCTCTTTACATCGCCACATGCCCCTCTGCGGGGCCACAGACCCCTATACAGGGTCACTGGCCTTTCCACAGGGCCTCAACCCCTTCAGCTGTCTCCACAGGACCACAGGCTTTTCCACAGCCCACAACTCCTTCCAGCTCTCACCACAGGGCCACAGCCCTTTCCACAAGGCTAAAGGGCCTATCCATAGGGCCACATACCTTTCCACAGGGCCACAACACCCTCCAGCTCTCTCCACAGGACAAGAAGCTCTCTTTACAGGGCCATAGCTCACGTCCACAGGGCCAAATGCACTTTCCACACGGCCACAACTCCCAACAGCTCTCTCCACAGAGTCACAGGGCCCGTCTGCAGGGCACAAGCCCCCTCTTCAAGGCCAAAAGGCCTTTCTACATGGCCATAGTCATTTCCATAGGGCACGAGCCCCTCCAGCTCTCTCCACAGGGCAACAGACCCCTATACAGGATCACAGGCCTTTCCACAGGGCCACAACACCTTCAGCTCTCTCCACAGGACCACAGGCTCCTACTGGGCCACAGGCCTTTCCACAGTGCCACAAGCCCCTCCAGCTCTCTCCACAGGCAATCATGTTGCATGTTGTTTACTGCAAAGGACTTCATAGGCTCAAATCTTACTCCAGAGCCTTCCACAGGCCTCTCCAGCCCGCTCCACATGGCCTTTTCCTCAGGCCACAACTCCCTCCAGCTCTCTTTACATCGCCACATGCCCCTCTGCGGGGCCACAGACCCCTATACAGGGTCACAGGCCTTTCCACAGGGCCTCAACCCCTTCAGCTGTCTCCACAGGACCACAGGCTTTTCCACAGCCCACAACTCCTTCCACCTCTCACCACAGGGACACAGCCCTTTCCACAAGGCTAAAGGGCCTATCCATAGGGCCACAGACCTTTCCACAGGGCCACAACACCCTCCAGCTCTCTCCACAGGACAAGAAGCTCTCTTTACAGAGCCATAGCTCACCTCCACAGGGCCAAATGCACTTTCCACACGGCTACAACTCCCAACAGCTCGCTCCACAGAGTCACAGGGCCCGTCTGCAGGGCACAAGCGCCCTCTTCAAGGCCAAAAGGCCTTTCTACATGGCTATAGTCATTTCCATACGGCACGAACCCCTCCAGCTCTCTCCACAGGGCAACGGACCCCTATACAGGGTCACAGGCCTTTCCACAGGGCCACAACACCTTCAGCTCTCTCCACAGGACCACAGGCTCCTACTGGGCCACAGGCCTTTCCACAGTGCCACAAGCCCCTCCAGCTCTCTCCACAGGCAATCATGTTGCATGTTGTTTACTGCAAAGGACTTCATAGGCTCAAATCTTACTCCAGAGCCTTCCACAGGCCTCTCCAGCCCGCTCCACATGGCCTTTTCCTCAGGCCACAACTCCCTCCAGCTCTCTTTACATCGCCACATGCCCCTCTGCGGGGCCACAGAACCCTATACAGGGTCACAGGCCTTTCCACAGGGCCTCAACTCCTTCAGCTGTCTCCACAGGACCACAGACTTTTCCACAGCCCACAACTCCCTCCAGCTCTCACCACAGGGCCACAGCCCTTTCCACAAGGCTAAAGGGCCTATCCATAGGGCCACAGACCTTTCCACAGGGCCACAACACCCTCCAGCTCTCTCCACAGGACAAGAAGCTCTCTTTACAGGGCCATAGCTCACCTCCACAGGGCCAAATGCACTTTCCACACGGCCACAACTCCCAACAGCTCTCTCCACAGAGTCACAAGGCCCGTCTGCAGGGCACAAGCCCCCTCTTCAAGGCCAAAAGGCCTTTCTACATGGCCATAGTCATTTCCATAGGGCACGAGCCCCTCCAGCTCTCTCCACAGGGCAACGGACCCCTATACAGGGTCACAGGCCTTTCCCCAGGGCCACAATCCCCTCCAACTCTTCTCCACACGACAACAAGCTCTCTTTACCGGGCCATAGCTCCCCTCCACAGGGCCAAATGCACTTTCTGCATGGCCACAGCCCCCTTTAGCTCTCTCCACAGAGACACAAGGCCCGTCTGCAGGGCACAAGCCCCCTCTTCAAGGCCAAAAGGCCTTTCTACATGGCCATAGTCATTTCCATAGGGCACAAGCCCCTCCAGCTCTCTCCACAGGGCAACGGACCCCTATACAGGGTCACAGGCCTTTCCACAGGGCCACAACACTTTCAGCTCTCTCCACAGGACCACAGGCTCCTACTGGGCCACAGGCCTTTCCACGGTGCCACAAGCCCCTCCAGCTCTCTCCACAGGCAATCATGTTGCATGTTGTTTACTGCAAAGGACTTCATAGGCCCAAATCTTACTCCAGAGCCTTCCACACGCCTTTCCAGCCCACTCCACATGGCCTTTTCCTCAGGCCACAACTCCCTCCAGCTCTCTTTACATCGCCACATGCACCCTCTGCGGGACCACAGACCCCTATACAGGGTCACAGGCCTTTCCACAGGGCCTCAACCCCTTCAGCTCTCTCCACAGGACCACTGGCTCCTTCTGCCGGGCCACAAGCATTTCCACAGGGCCACAATCCCCTCCAACTCTTCTCCACAGGACAACAAGCTCTCTTTACAGAGCCATAACTCCCCTCCACAGGGCCAAATGCACTTTCTGCACGGCCACAGCCCCCTTTAGCTCTCTCCACAGAGACACAGGGCCCGTCTGCAGGACACAAGCCCCCTCTTCAAGGCCAAAGGGCCTTTCTACATGGCCATAGTCATTTCCATAGGGCACAAGCCCCTCCAGCTCTCTCCACAGGGCAACGGACCCCTATACAGGGTCACAGGCCTTTCTACAGGGCCACAACACCTTCAGCTCTCTCCACAGGACCACAGGCTACTACCGGGCCACAGGTCTTTCCACAGTGCCACAAGCACCATCCAGCTCTCTCCACAGGCAATCATGTTGCACTTTTGCAACAAGAGTCAATTTTTGTTGCAGTTCGGCACCATTGGAGTCAACCCTGTTGCAAATCGGACACGAAGCTTGAAAATTTAGATGTTTACTGCAAAGGACTTCATAGGCCTTCATCTTACTCCAGAGCCTTCCACAGGCCCCTCCAGCACGCTCCACATGGCCTTTTCCACAGGCCACAACTCCATCCAGCTCTCTTTACATCGCCACATGCCCCTCTGCGGGGCAACAGACCCCTATACAGGGTCACAGGCCTCTCCACAGGGCCTCAACCCCTTCAGCTCTCTCCACAGGACCACTGGCTCCTTCTGCCGGGCCACAAGCCTTTCCACAGGGCCACAATCCCCTCCAATTCCACAGGACAACAGGCTCTCTTTACAGGGCCATAGCTCCCCTCCACAGGGCCAAATGCACTTTCCACATGGCCACAACCCCCTCCAGCTCTCTACACAGAGTCATGGGGCCCGTCTGCAGGGCACAAGCCCCTTCATCAAGGCCAAGGGGCCTTTCTACAGGGCCACTGGCCTTTAAATAGTGCCACAACCTCCTCTGGCTCTCTCAAGAGGGCCACAGGCTCCTTCTACAGGGCAAGGGCCCCCTCCACAAGGCCAAAGGCCCTTTGCAAAGGGCCATAGGTCCATTCCACAGGGCCATAGTCATTTCCATAGGGCCATAACCCCCCTCAAGCTCTCTCCACAGAACCGCAGGCTCCTTCTACAGGTTTACAGGCATATACACAGGGCCACATCCGCCTTCACCTCTCTCCACAAGGCGACAGGGCCCTTTCACTGTGTCATAGGCCTTTCCATAAGGCCACAACCCCCTCTGTCTCTCTCAAAAAGGACAGAGGCTCCCTTTACAAGGCAACAGCCCCCTCCACAAGGCCAAAGGCCTTTTTCAAAGGGCCACAGGTCCCTTTCGCAGGGCCATAGGCATTTCCCCAAGGCAATAACCCCCTCCAGCTCTCTCCACAGGACCACAGGCTCCTTCTACAAGACTACAACCCCTTTGAGCTCTTTCATCAGGGCCACAGCCTCCTCCGCCCCCCTTTAATCAGTTAAAAGGGCTCAATTGAGTGACCACAACACCTTCAGCTCTCTCCACAGGACCACAGGCTCCTACTGAGCTACAGGACTTTCCACAGTGCCACAAGCCCCTCTAGCTCTCTCCACAGGCAATCATGTTGCATGTTTTTTACTGCAAAGGACTTCATAGGCCAAAATCTTACTCCAGAGCCTTCCACAGGCCCCTCCAGCCGGCTCCACATGGCCTTTTCCTCAGGCCACAACTCCCTCCAGCTCTCTTTACATCGCCACATGCCCCTCTGCGGGGCCACAGACCCCTATACAGGGTCACTGGCCTTTCCACAGGGCCTCAACCCCTTCAGCTGTCTCCACAGGACCACAGGCTTTTCCACAGCCCACAACTCCTTCCAGCTCTCACCACAGGGCCACAGCCCTTTCCACAAGGCTAAAGGGCCTATCCATAGGGCCACATACCTTTCCACAGGGCCACAACACCCTCCAGCTCTCTCCACAGGACAAGAAGCTCTCTTTACAGGGCCATAGCTCACGTCCACAGGGCCAAATGCACTTTCCACACGGCCACAACTCCCAACAGCTCTCTCCACAGAGTCACAGGGCCCGTCTGCAGGGCACAAGCCCCCTCTTCAAGGCCAAAAGGCCTTTCTACATGGCCATAGTCATTTCCATAGGGCACGAGCCCCTCCAGCTCTCTCCACAGGGCAACAGACCCCTATACAGGATCACAGGCCTTTCCACAGGGCCACAACACCTTCAGCTCTCTCCACAGGACCACAGGCTCCTACTGGGCCACAGGCCTTTCCACAGTGCCACAAGCCCCTCCAGCTCTCTCCACAGGCAATCATGTTGCATGTTGTTTACTGCAAAGGACTTCATAGGCTCAAATCTTACTCCAGAGCCTTCCACAGGCCTCTCCAGCCCGCTCCACATGGCCTTTTCCTCAGGCCACAACTCCCTCCAGCTCTCTTTACATCGCCACATGCCCCTCTGCGGGGCCACAGACCCCTATACAGGGTCACAGGCCTTTCCACAGGGCCTCAACCCCTTCAGCTGTCTCCACAGGACCACAGGCTTTTCCACAGCCCACAACTCCTTCCACCTCTCACCACAGGGCCACAGCCCTTTCCACAAGGCTAAAGGGCCTATCCATAGGGCCACAGACCTTTCCACAGGGCCACAACACCCTCCAGCTCTCTCCACAGGACAAGAAGCTCTCTTTACAGAGCCATAGCTCACCTCCACAGGGCCAAATGCACTTTCCACACGGCTACAACTCCCAACAGCTCGCTCCACAGAGTCACAGGGCCCGTCTGCAGGGCACAAGCGCCCTCTTCAAGGCCAAAAGGCCTTTCTACATGGCTATAGTCATTTCCATACGGCACGAACCCCTCCAGCTCTCTCCACAGGGCAACGGACCCCTATACAGGGTCACAGGCCTTTCCACAGGGCCACAACACCTTCAGCTCTCTCCACAGGACCACAGGCTCCTACTGGGCCACAGGCCTTTCCACAGTGCCACAAGCCCCTCCAGCTCTCTCCACAGGCAATCATGTTGCATGTTGTTTACTGCAAAGGACTTCATAGGCTCAAATCTTACTCCAGAGCCTTCCACAGGCCTCTCCAGCCCGCTCCACATGGCCTTTTCCTCAGGCCACAACTCCCTCCAGCTCTCTTTACATCGCCACATGCCCCTCTGCGGGGCCACAGACCCCTATACAGGGTCACAGGCCTTTCCACAGGGCCTCAACCCCTTCAGCTGTCTCCACAGGACCACAGGCTTTTCCACAGCCCACAACTCCTTCCAGCTCTCACCACAGGGCCACAGCCCTTTCCACAAGGCTAAAGGGCCTATCCATAGGGCCACAGACCTTTCCACAGGGCCACAACACCCTCCAGCTCTCTCCACAGGACAAGAAGCTCTCTTTACAGGGCCATAGCTCACCTCCACAGGGCCAAATGCACTTTCCACACGGCCACAACTCCCAACAGCTCTCTCCATAGAGTCACAAGGCCCGTCTGCAGGGCACAAGCCCCCTCTTCAAGGCCAAAAGGCCTTTCTACATGGCCATAGTCATTTCCATAGGGCACGAGCCCCTCCAGCTCTCTCCACAGGGCAACGGACCCCTATACAGGGTCACAGGCCTTTCCCCAGGGCCACAATCCCCTCCAACTCTTCTCCACACGACAACAAGCTCTCTTTACCGGGCCATAGCTCCCCTCCACAGGGCCAAATGCACTTTCTGCATGGCCACAGCCCCCTTTAGCTCTCTCCACAGAGACACAAGGCCCGTCTGCAGGGCACAAGCCCCCTCTTCAAGGCCAAAAGGCCTTTCTACATGGCCATAGTCATTTCCATAGGGCACAAGCCCCTCCAGCTCTCTCCACAGGGCAACGGACCCCTATACAGGGTCACAGGCCTTTCCACAGGGCCACAACACTTTCAGCTCTCTCCACAGGACCACAGGCTCCTACTGGGCCACAGGCCTTTCCACGGTGCCACAAGCCCCTCCAGCTCTCTCCACAGGCAATCATGTTGCATGTTGTTTACTGCAAAGGACTTCATAGGCCCAAATCTTACTCCAGAGCCTTCCACACGCCTTTCCAGCCCACTCCACATGGCCTTTTCCTCAGGCCACAACTCCCTCCAGCTCTCTTTACATCGCCACATGCACCCTCTGCGGGACCACAGACCCCTATACAGGGTCACAGGCCTTTCCACAGGGCCTCAACCCCTTCAGCTCTCTCCACAGGACCACTGGCTCCTTCTGCCGGGCCACAAGCATTTCCACAGGGCCACAATCCCCTCCAACTCTTCTCCACAGGACAACAAGCTCTCTTTACAGAGCCATAACTCCCCTCCACAGGGCCAAATGCACTTTCTGCACGGCCACAGCCCCCTTTAGCTCTCTCCACAGAGACACAGGGCCCGTCTGCAGGACACAAGCCCCCTCTTCAAGGCCAAAGGGCCTTTCTACATGGCCATAGTCATTTCCATAGGGCACAAGCCCCTCCAGCTCTCTCCACAGGGCAACGGACCCCTATACAGGGTCACAGGCCTTTCTACAGGGCCACAACACCTTCAGCTCTCTCCACAGGACCACAGGCTACTACCGGGCCACAGGTCTTTCCACAGTGCCACACGCACCATCCAGCTCTCTCCACAGGCAATCATGTTGCACTTTTGCAACAAGAGTCAATTTTTGTTGCAGTTCGGCAACATTGGAGTCAACCCTGTTGCAAATCGGACACGAAGCTTGAAAATTTAGATGTTTACTGCAAAGGACTTCATAGGCCTTCATCTTACTCCAGAGCCTTCCACAGGCCCCTCCAGCACGCTCCACATGGCCTTTTCCACAGGCCACAACTCCATCCAGCTCTCTTTACATCGCCACATGCCCCTCTGCGGGGCAACAGACCCCTATACAGGGTCACAGGCCTCTCCACAGGGCCTCAACCCCTTCAGCTCTCTCCACAGGACCACTGGCTCCTTCTGCCGGGCCACAAGCCTTTCCACAGGGCCACAATCCCCTCCAATTCCACAGGACAACAGGCTCTCTTTACAGGGCCATAGCTCCCCTCCACAGGGCCAAATGCACTTTCCACATGGCCACAACCCCCTCCAGCTCTCTACACAGAGTCATGGGGCCCGTCTGCAGGGCACAAGCCCCTTCATCAAGGCCAAGGGGCCTTTCTACAGGGCCACTGGCCTTTAAATAGTGCCACAACCTCCTCTGGCTCTCTCAAGAGGGCCACAGGCTCCTTCTACAGGGCAAGGGCCCCCTCCACAAGGCCAAAGGCCCTTTGCAAAGGGCCATAGGTCCATTCCACAGGGCCATAGTCATTTCCATAGGGCCATAACCCCCCTCAAGCTCTCTCCACAGAACCGCAGGCTCCTTCTACAGGTTTACAGGCATATACACAGGGCCACATCCGCCTTCACCTCTCTCCACAAGGCGACAGGGCCCTTTCACTGTGTCATAGGCCTTTCCATAAGGCCACAACCCCCTCTGTCTCTCTCAAAAAGGACAGAGGCTCCCTTTACAAGGCAACAGCCCCCTCCACAAGGCCAAAGGCCTTTTTCAAAGGGCCACAGGTCCCTTTCGCAGGGCCATAGGCATTTCCCCAAGGCAATAACCCCCTCCAGCTCTCTCCACAGGACCACAGGCTCCTTCTACAAGACTACAACCCCTTTGAGCTCTTTCATCAGGGCCACAGCCTCCTCCGCCCCCCTTTAATCAGTTAAAAGGGCTCAATTGAGTGACCACAACACCTTCAGCTCTCTCCACAGGACCACAGGCTCCTACTGGGCCACAGGCCTTTCCACAGTGCCACAAGCCCCTCCAGCTCTCTCCACAGGCAATCATGTTGCATGTTGTTTACTGCAAAGGACTTCATAGGCTCAAATCTTACTCCAGAGCCTTCCACAGGCCTCTCCAGCCCGCTCCACATGGCCTTTTCCTCAGGCCACAACTCCCTCCAGCTCTCTTTACATCGCCACATGCCCCTCTGCGGGGCCACAGACCCCTATACAGGGTCACAGGCCTTTCCACAGGGCCTCAACCCCTTCAGCTGTCTCCACAGGACCACAGGCTTTTCCACAGCCCACAACTCCTTCCAGCTCTCACCACAGGGCCACAGCCCTTTCCACAAGGCTAAAGGGCCTATCCATAGGGCCACAGACCTTTCCACAGGGCCACAACACCCTCCAGCTCTCTCCACAGGACAAGAAGCTCTCTTTACAGAGCCATAGCTCACCTCCACAGGGCCAAATGCACTTTCCACACGGCTACAACTCCCAACAGCTCGCTCCACAGAGTCACAGGGCCCGTCTGCAGGGCACAAGCGCCCTCTTCAAGGCCAAAAGGCCTTTCTACATGGCTATAGTCATTTCCATACGGCACGAACCCCTCCAGCTCTCTCCACAGGGCAACGGACCCCTATACAGGGTCACAGGCCTTTCCACAGGGCCACAACACCTTCAGCTCTCTCCACAGGACCACAGGCTCCTACTGGGCCACAGGCCTTTCCACAGTGCCACAAGCCCCTCCAGCTCTCTCCACAGGCAATCATGTTGCATGTTGTTTACTGCAAAGGACTTCATAGGCTCAAATCTTACTCCAGAGCCTTCCACAGGCCTCTCCAGCCCGCTCCACATGGCCTTTTCCTCAGGCCACAACTCCCTCCAGCTCTCTTTACATCGCCACATGCCCCTCTGCGGGGCCACAGACCCCTATACAGGGTCACAGGCCTTTCCACAGGGCCTCAACCCCTTCAGCTGTCTCCACAGGACCACAGGCTTTTCCACAGCCCACAACTCCTTCCAGCTCTCACCACAGGGCCACAGCCCTTTCCACAAGGCTAAAGGGCCTATCCATAGGGCCACAGACCTTTCCACAGGGCCACAACACCCTCCAGCTCTCTCCACAGGACAAGAAGCTCTCTTTACAGGGCCATAGCTCACCTCCACAGGGCCAAATGCACTTTCCACACGGCTACAACTCCCAACAGCTCTCTCCACAGAGTCACAGGGCCCGTCTGCAGGGCACAAGCGCCCTCTTCAAGGCCAAAAGGCCTTTCTACATGGCTATAGTCATTTCCATACGGCACGAGCCCCTCCAGCTCTCTCCACAGGGCAACGGACCCCTATACAGGGTCACAGGCCTTTCCACAGGGTCACAACACCTTCAGCTCTCTCCACAGGACCACAGGCTCCTACTGGGCCACAGGCCTTTCCACAGTGCCACAAGCCCCTCCAGCTCTCTCCACAGGCAATCATGTTGCATGTTGTTTACTGCAAAGGACTTCATAGGCTCAAATCTTACTCCAGAGCCTTCCACAGGCCTCTCCAGCCCGCTCCACATGGCCTTTTCCTCAGGCCACAACTCCCTCCAGCTCTCTTTACATCGCCACATGCCCCTCTGCGGGGCCACAGACCCCTATACAGGGTCACAGGCCTTTCCACAGGGCCTCAACCCCTTCAGCTGTCTCCACAGGACCACAGGCTTTTCCACAGCCCACAACTCCTTCCAGCTCTCACCACAGGGCCACAGCCCTTTCCACAAGGCTAAAGGGCCTATCCATAGGGCCACATACCTTTCCACAGGGCCACAACACCCTCCAGCTCTCTCCACAGGACAAGAAGCTCTCTTTACAGGGCCATAGCTCACCTCCACAGGGCCAAATGCACTTTCCACACGGCTACAACTCCCAACAGCTCTCTCCACAGAGTCACAGGGCCCGTCTGCAGGGCACAAGCGCCCTCTTCAAGGCCAAAAGGCCTTTCTACATGGCTATAGTCATTTCCATACGGCACGAGCCCCTCCAGCTCTCTCCACAGGGCAACGGACCCCTATACAGGATCACAGGCCTTTCCACAGGGCCACAACACCTTCAGCTCTCTCCACAGGACCACAGGCTCCTACTGGGCCACAGGCCTTTCCACAGTGCCACAAGCCCCTCCAGCTCTCTCCACAGGCAATCATGTTGCATGTTGTTTACTGCAAAGGACTTCATAGGCTCAAATCTTACTCCAGAGCCTTCCACAGGCCTCTCCAGCCCGCTCCACATGGCCTTTTCCTCAGGCCACAACTCCCTCCAGCTCTCTTTACATCGCCACATGCCCCTCTGCGGGGCCACAGACCCCTATACAGGGTCACAGGCCTTTCCACAGGGCCTCAACCCCTTCAGCTGTCTCCACAGGACCACAGGCTTTTCCACAGCCCACAACTCCTTCCAGCTCTCACCACAGGGCCACAGCCCTTTCCACAAGGCTAAAGGGCCTATCCATAGGGCCACATACCTTTCCACAGGGCCACAACACCCTCCAGCTCTCTCCACAGGAAAAGAAGCTCTCTTTACAGGGCCATAGCTCACCTCCACAGGGCCAAATGCACTTTCCACACGGCCACAACTCCCAACAGCTCTCTCCACAGAGTCACAGGGCCCGTCTGCAGGGCACAAGCCCCCTCTTCAAGGCCAAAAGGCCTTTCTACATGGCCATAGTCATTTCCATAGGGCACGAGCCCCTCCAGCTCTCTCCACAGGGCAACAGACCCCTATACAGGATCACAGGCCTTTCCACAGGGCCACAACACCTTCAGCTCTCTCCATAGGACCACAGGCTCCTACTGGGCCACAGGCATTTCTACAGTGCCACAAGCCCCTCCAGCTCTCTCCACAGGCAATCATGTTGCATGTTGTTTACTGCAAAGGACTTCATAGGCTCAAATCTTACTCCAGAGCCTTCCACAGGCCTCTCCAGCCCGCTCCACATGGCCTTTTCCTCAGGCCACAACTCCCTCCAGCTCTCTTTACATCGCCACATGCCCCTCTGCGGGGCCACAGACCCCTATACAGGGTCACAGGCCTTTCCACAGGGCCTCAACCCCTTCAGCTGTCTCCACAGGACCACAGGCTTTTCCACAGCCCACAACTCCTTCCAGCTCTCACCACAGGGCCACAGCCCTTTCCACAAGGCTAAAGGGCCTATCCATAGGGCCACAGACCTTTCCACAGGGCCACAACACCCTCCAGCTCCCTCCACAGGACAAGAAGCTCTCTTTACAGGGCCATAGCTCACCTCCACAGGGCCAAATGCACTTTCCACACGGCTACAACTCCCAACAGCTCTCTCCACAGAGTCACAGGGCCCGTCTGCAGGGCACAAGCACCCTCTTCAAGGCCAAAAGGCCTTTCTACATGGCTATAGTCATTTCCATACGGCACGAGCCCCTCCAGCTCTCTCCACAGGGCAACGGACCCCTATACAGGGTCACAGGCCTTTCCACAGGGCCACAACACCTTCAGCTCTCTCCACAGGACCACAGGCTCCTACTGGGCCACAGGCCTTTCCACAGTGCCACAAGCCCCTCCAGCTCTCTCCACAGGCAATCATGTTGCATGTTGTTTACTGCAAAGGACTTCATAGGCTCAAATCTTACTCCAGAGCCTTCCACAGGCCTCTCCAGCCCGCTCCACATGGCCTTTTCCTCAGGCCACAACTCCCTCCAGCTCTCTTTACATCGCCACATGCCCCTCTGCGGGGCCACAGACCCCTATACAGGGTCACAGGCCTTTCCACAGGGCCTCAACCCCTTCAGCTGTCTCCACAGGACCACAGGCTTTTCCACAGCCCACAACTCCTTCCAGCTCTCACCACAGGGCCACAGCCCTTTCCACAAGGCTAAAGGGCCTATCCATAGGGCCACAGACCTTTCCACAGGGCCACAACACCCTCCAGCTCTCTCCACAGGACAAGAAGCTCTCTTTACAGGGCCATAGCTCACCTCCAGAGGGCCAAATGCACTTTCCACACGGCTACAACTCCCAACAGCTCTCTCCACAGAGTCACAGGGCCCGTCTGCAGGGCACAAGCGCCCTCTTCAAGGCCAAAAGGCCTTTCTACATGGCTATAGTCATTTCCATACGGCACGAGCCCCTCCAGCTCTCTCCACAGGGCAACGGACCCCTATACAGGGTCACAGGCCTTTCCACAGGGCCACAACACCTTCAGCTCTCTCCACAGGACCACAGGCTCCTACTGGGCCACAGGCCTTTCCACAGTGCCACAAGCCCCTCCAGCTCTCTCCACAGGCAATCATGTTGCATGTTGTTTACTGCAAAGGACTTCATAGGCTCAAATCTTACTCCAGAGCCTTCCACAGGCCTCTCCAGCCCGCTCCACATGGCCTGTTCCTCAGGCCACAACTCCCTCCAGCTCTCTTTACATCGCCACATGCCCCTCTGCGGGGCCACAGACCCCTATACAGGGTCACAGGCCTTTCCACAGGGCCTCAACCCCTTCAGCTGTCTCCACAGGACCACAGGCTTTTCCACAGCCCACAACTCCTTCCAGCTCTCACCACAGGGCCACAGCCCTTTCCACAAGGCTAAAGGGCCTATCCATAGGGCCACATACCTTTCCACAGGGCCACAACACCCTCCAGCTCTCTCCACAGGACAAGAAGCTCTCTTTACAGGGCCATAGCTCACCTCCACAGGGCCAAATGCACTTTCCACACGGCTACAACTCCCAACAGCTCTCTCCACAGAGTCACAGGGCCCGTCTGCAGGGCACAAGCGCCCTCTTCAAGGCCAAAAGGCCTTTCTACATGGCTATAGTCATTTCCATACGGCACGAGCCCCTCCAGCTCTCTCCACAGGGCAACGGACCCCTATACAGGGTCACAGGCCTTTCCACAGGGCCACAACACCTTCAGCTCTCTCCACAGGACCACAGGCTCCTACTGGGCCACAGGCCTTTCCATAGTGCCACAAGCCCCTCCAGCTCTCTCCACAGGCAATCATGTTGCATGTTGTTTACTGCAAAGGACTTCATAGGCTCAAATCTTACTCCAGAGCCTTCCACAGGCCTCTCCAGCCCGCTCCACATGGCCTTTTCCTCAGGCCACAACTCCCTCCAGCTCTCTTTACATCGCCACATGCCCCTCTGCGGGGCCACAGACCCCTATACAGGGTCACAGGCCTTTCCACAGGGCCTCAACCCCTTCAGCTGTCTCCACAGGACCACAGGCTTTTCCACAGCCCACAACTCCTTCCAGCTCTCACCACAGGGCCACAGCCCTTTCCACAAGGCTAAAGGGCCTATCCATAGGGCCACAGACCTTTCCACAGGGCCACAACACCCTCCAGCTCTCTCCACAGGACAAGAAGCTCTCTTTACAGGGCCATAGCTCACCTCCACAGGGCCAAATGCACTTTCCACACGGCCACAACTCCCAACAGCTCTCTCCACAGAGTCACAGGGCCCGTCTGCAGGGCACAAGCCCCCTCTTCAAGGCCAAAAGGCCTTTCTACATGGCCATAGTCATTTCCATAGGGCACGAGCCCCTCCAGCTCTCTCCACAGGGCAACAGACCCCTATACAGGATCACAGGCCTTTACACAGGGCCACAACACCTTCAGCTCTCTCCACAGGACCACAGGCTCCTACTGGGCCACCGGCCTTTCTACAGTGCCACAAGCCCCTCCAGCTCTCTCCACAGGCAATCATGTTGCATGTTGTTTACTGCAAAGGACTTCATAGGCTCAAATCTTACTCCAGAGCCTTCCACAGGCCTCTCCAGCCCGCTCCACATGGCCTTTTCCTCAGGCCACAACTCCCTCCAGCTCTCTTTACATCGCCACATGCCCCTCTGCGGGGCCACAGACCCCTATACAGGGTCACAGGCCTTTCCACAGGGCCTCAACCCCTTCAGCTGTCTCCACAGGACCACAGGCTTTTCCACAGCCCACAACTCCTTCCAGCTCTCACCACAGGGCCACAGCCCTTTCCACAAGGCTAAAGGGCCTATCCATAGGGCCACATACCTTTCCACAGGGCCACAACACCCTCCAGCTCTCTCCACAGGACAAGAAGCTCTCTTTACAGGGCCATAGCTCACCTCCACAGGGCCAAATGCACTTTCCACACGGCCACAACTCCCAACAGCTCTCTCCACAGAGTCACAGGGCCCGTCTGCAGGGCACAAGCCCCCTCTTCAAGGCCAAAAGGCCTTTCTACATGGCCATAGTCATTTCCATAGGGCACGAGCCCCTCCAGCTCTCTCCACAGGGCAACAGACCCCTATACAGGATCACAGGCATTTCCACAGGGCCACAACACCTTCAGCTCTCTCCACAGGACCACAGGCTCCTACTGGGCCACAGGCCTTTCCACAGTGCCACAAGCCCCTCCAGCTCTCTCCACAGGCAATCATGTTGCATGTTGTTTACTGCAAAGGACTTCATAGGCTCAAATCTTACTCCAGAGCCTTCCACAGGCCTCTCCAGCCCGCTCCACATGGCCTTTTCCTCAGGCCACAACTCCCTCCAGCTCTCTTTACATCGCCACATGCCCCTCTGCGGGGCCACAGACCCCTATACAGGGTCACAGGCCTTTCCACAGGGCCTCAACCCCTTCAGCTGTCTCCACAGGACCACAGGCTTTTCCACAGCCCACAACTCCTTCCAGCTCTCACCACAGGGCCACAGCCCTTTCCACAAGGCTAAAGGGCCTATCCATAGGGCCACAGACCTTTCCACAGGGCCACAACACCCTCCAGCTCTCTCCACAGGACAAGAAGCTCTCTTTACAGGGCCATAGCTCACCTCCACAGGGCCAAATGCACTTTCCACACGGCTACAACTCCCAACAGCTCTCTCCACAGAGTCACAGGGCCCGTCTGCAGGGCACAAGCGCCCTCTTCAAGGCCAAAAGGCCTTTCTACATGGCTATAGTCATTTCCATACGGCACGAGCCCCTCCAGCTCTCTCCACAGGGCAACGGACCCCTATACAGGGTCACAGGCCTTTCCACAGGGCCACAACAACTTCAGCTCTCTCCACAGGACCACAGGCTCCTACTGGGCCACAGGCCTTTCCACAGTGCCACAAGCCCCTCCAGCTCTCTCCACAGGCAATCATGTTGCATGTTGTTTACTGCAAAGGACTTCATAGGCTCAAATCTTACTCCAGAGCCTTCCACAGGCCTCTCCAGCCCGCTCCACATGGCCTTTTCCTCAGGCCACAACTCCCTCCAGCTCTCTTTACATCGCCACATGCCCCTCTGCGGGGCCACAGACCCCTATACAGGGTCACAGGCCTTTCCACAGGGCCTCAACCCCTTCAGCTGTCTCCACAGGACCACAGGCTCCTACTGGGCCAGAGGCCTTTCCACAGTGCCACAAGCCCCTCCAACTCTTCTCCACAGGACAACAAGCTCTCTTTACCGGGCCATAGCTCCCATCAACAGGGCGAAATGCACTTTCTGCACCGCCACTGCCCCCTTTAGCTCTCTCCACAGAGACACAAGGCCCGTCTGCAAGGCACAAGCCCCCTCTTCAAGGCCAGAAGGCCTGTCTACATGGCCATAGTCATTTCCATAGGGCACGAGCCCCTACAGCTCTCTCCACAGGGCAACGGACCCCTATACAGGGTCACAGGCCTTTCCACAGGGCCTCAACCCCATCAGCTCTCTCCACAGGACCACTGGCTCCTTCTGCCGGGCCACAAGCATTTCCACAGGGCCACAATCCCCTCAAACTCTTTTCCACATGACAACAAGCTAACTTTACAAGGACATAGCTCCCTTCCTCATAGCCAGCCATCATGGTGTTTGTGTTATTAAAGAAAAAAAAAATTTGAGGGCTGGCTAGAGGCAGCCGTGGACACACTATAGCCAGCCCTCATGGTGTTTGTGTTATTAAAGAAAAAAAAATTTGGGGGTTGGCTAGAGGCAGCCGTGGACACACGATAGCCAGCCCTCATGGTGTTTGTGTTATTAAAGAAAAAAAAAATTGGGGGGCTGGCTAGAGGCAGCCGTGGACACACGATAGCCAGTCCTCATGGTGTTTGTGTTATTAAAGAAAAAAAAAATTGGGGGGCTGGCTAGAGGCAGCCGTGGACACATGATAGCCAGCCCTCATGGTGTTTGTGTTATTAAAGAAAAAAAAAATTGGGGGGCTGGCTAGAGGCAGCCGTGGACACACGATAGCCAGGCCTCATGGTGCTTGTGTTATTAAAGAAAAAAAAAATTGGGGGGCTGGCTAGAGGTAGCCGTGGATACACGATAGCCAGCCCTCATGGTGTTTGTGTTATTAAAGAAAAAAAAAAATTGGGGGGCTGGCTAGAGGCAGCTGTGAACACACGATCGCCAGCCCTCATGGTGTTTGTGTTATTAAAGAAAAAAAAAAAATTGGGGGGCTGGCTAGAGGCAGCCGTGAACACACGATAGCCAGCCCTCATGGTGTTTGTGTTATTAAAGAAAAAAAAAATTGGGGTGCTGGCTAAAGGCAGCCATGGACACATGATAGAGAGCCCTCATGGTGTTTGTGTTATTAAAGAAAAAAAAATTGGGGGGCTGGCTAGAGGCAGCCGTGAACACACGATAGCCAGCCCTCATGGTGTTTGTGTTATTAAAGAAAAAAAAATTGGGGGGCTGGCTAGAGGCAGCCGTGGACACACGATAGCCAGCCCTCATGGTGTTTGTGTTATTAAAGAAAAACAAAAATTGGGGGGCTGGCTAGAGGCAGCCGTGGACACACGATAGCCAGCCCTCATGGTGTTTGTGTTATTAAAGAAAAAAAAATTGGGGGGTTGGCTAGAGGCAGCCGTGGACACACGATAGCCAGCCCTCATGGTGTTTGTGTTATTAAAGAAAAAAAAAATTGGGGGGCTGGCTAGAGGCAGCCGTGAACACACGATAGCCAGCCCTCATGGTGTTTGTGTTATTAAAGAAAAAAAAAAATTGGGGGGCTGGCTAGAGGCAGCCGTGGACACACGATAGCCAGCCCTCATGGTGTTTGTGTTATTAAAGAAAAAAAAAATTGGGGGGCTGGCTAGAGGCAGCCGTGAACACACGATAGCCAGCCCTCATGGTGTTTGTGTTATTAAAGAAAAAAAAAATTGGGGGGCTGGCTAGAAGCAGCCGTGGACACATGATAGCGAGCCCTCATGGTGTTTGTGTTATTAAAGAAAAAAAAAATTGGGGGGCTGGCTAGAGGCAGCCGTGAACACACGATAGCCAGCCCTCATGGTGTTTGTGTTATTAAAGAAAAAAAAAATTGGGGGGCTGGCTAGAGGCAGCCGTGAACACACGATAGCCAGCCCTCATGGTGTTTGTGTTATTAAAGAAAAAAAAAATTGGGGGGCTGGCTAGAGGCAGCCGTGGACACATGATAGCCAGCCCTCATGGTGTTTGTGTTATTAAAGAAAAAAAAAATTGGGGGGCTGGCTAGAGGCAGCCGTGGACACACGATAGCCAGCCCTCATGGTGCTTGTGTTATTAAAGAAAAAAAAAATTGGGGGGCTGGCTAGAGGTAGCCGTGGATACACGATAGCCAGCCCTCATGGTGTTTGTGTTATTAAAGAAAAAAAAAAATTGGGGGGCTGGCTAGAGGCAGCCGTGAACACACGATAGCCAGCCCTCATGGTGTTTGTGTTATTAAAGAAAAAAAAAAATTGGGGGGCTGGCTAGAGGCAGCCGTGAACACACGATAGCCAGCCCTCATGGTGTTTGTGTTATTAAAGAAAAAAAAAATTAGGGGGCTGGCTAGAGGCAGCCGTGAACACACGATAGCCAGCCCTCATGGTGTTTGTGTTATTAAAGAAAAAAAAAATTAGGGGGCTGGCTAGAGGCAGCCGTGAACACACGATAGCCAGCCCTCATGGTGTTTGTGTTATTAAAGAAAAAAAATATTTGGGTGGCTGGCTAGAGGCAGCCGTGGACACACGATAGCCAGCCCTAATGGTGTTTGTGTTATTAAAGAAAAAAAAAATTGGGGGGCTGGCTAGAGGCAGCCGTGAACACACGATAGCCAGGCCTCATGGTGCTTGTGTTATTAAAGAAAAAAAAAATTGGGGGGCTGGCTAGAGGTAGCCGTGGATACACGATAGCCAGCCCTCATGGTGTTTGTGTTATTAAAGAAAAAAAAAATTGGGGGGCTGGCTAGAGGCAGCCGTGAACACACGATAGCCAGCCCTCATGGTGTTTGTGTTATTAAAGAAAAAAAAAAAATTGGGGGGCTGGCTAGAGGCAGCCGTGAACACACGATAGCCAGCCCTCATGGTGTTTGTGTTATTAAAGAAAAAAAAAATTGGGGGGCTGGCTAGAGGCAGCCATGGACACACGATAGCCAGCCCTCATGGTGTTTGTGTTATTAAAGAAAAAAAAAATTGGGGGGCTGGCTAGAGGCAGCCGTGAACACACGATAGCCAGCCCTCATGGTGTTTGTGTTATTAAAGAAAAACAAAAATTGGGGGGCTGGCTAGAGGCAGCCGTGGACACACGATAGCCAGCCCTCATGGTGTTTGTGTTATTAAAGAAAAAAAAATTTGGGGGGCTGGCTAGAGGCAGCCGTGAACACACGATAGCCAGCCCTCATGGTGTTTGTGTTATTAAAGAAAAAAAAAATTGGGGGGCTGGCTAGAGGCAGCCGTGGACACACGATAGCCAACCCTCATGGTGCTTGTGTTATTAAAGAAAAAAAAAATTGAGGGGCTGGCTAGAGGTAGCCGTGGATACACGATAGCCAGCCCTCATGGTGTTTGTGTTATTAAAGAAAAAAAAAATTGGGGGGCTGGCTAGAGGCAGCCGTGAACACACGATAGCCAGCCCTCATGGTGTTTGTGTTATTAAAGAAAAAAAAAATTGGGGGGCTGGCTAGAGGCAGCCGTGGACACACGATAGCCAACCCTCATGGTGCTTGTGTTATTAAAGAAAAAAAAAATTGAGGGGCTGGCTAGAGGTAGCCGTGGATACACGATAGCCAGCCCTCATGGTGTTTGTGTTATTAAAGAAAAAAAAAAATTGGGGGGCTGGCTAGAGGCATCCGTGAACACACGATAGCCAGCCCTCATGGTGTTTGTGTTATTAAAGCAAAAAAAAATTGGGGGGCTGGCTAGAGGCAGCCGTGAACACACGATAGCCAGCCCTCATGGTGTTTGTGTTATTAAAGAAAAAAAATATTTGGGGGGCTGGCTAGAGGCAGCCGTGGACACACGATAGCCAGCCCTCATGGTGTTTGTGTTATTAAAGAAAAAAAAAATTGGGGGGCTGGCTAGAGGCAGCCGTGAACACACGATAGCCAGCCCTCATGGTGTTTGTGTTATTAAAGAAAAAAAAAATTGGGGGGCTGGCTAGAGGCAGCCGTGGACACACGATAGCCAGCCCTCATGGTGCTTGTGTTATTAAAGAAAAAAAAAATTGGGGGGCTGGCTAGAGGTAGCCGTGGATACACGATAGCCAGCCCTCATGGTGTTTGTGTTATTAAAGAAAAAAAAAAATTGGGGGGCTGGCTAGAGGCATCCGTGAACACACGATAGCCAGCCCTCATGGTGTTTGTGTTATTAAAGAAAAACAAAAATTGGGGGGCTGGCTAGAGGCAGCCGTGGACACACGATAGCCAGCCCTCATGGTGTTTGTGTTATTAAAGAAAAAAAAATTTGGGGGTTGGCTAGAGGCAGCCGTGGACACACGATAGCCAGCCCTCATGGTGTTTGAGTTATTAAAGAAAAAAAAAATTGGGGGGCTGGCTAGAGGCAGCCGTGAACACACGATAGCCAGCCCTCATGGTGTTTGTGTTATTAAAGAAAAAAAAAATTGGGGGGCAGGCTAGAGGCAGCCGTGGACACACGATAGCCAGCCCTCATGGTGTTTGTGTTATTAAAGAAAAAAAAAATTGGGGGGCTGGCTAGAGGCAGCCGTGAACACACGATAGTCAGCCCTCATGGTGTTTGTGTTATTAAAGAAAAAAAAAATTGGGAGGCTGGCTAGAGGCAGCCGTGGACACACGATAGCCAGCCCTCATGGTGTTTGTGTTATTAAAGAAAAAAAAAATTGGGGGGCTGGCTAGAGGCAGCCGTGGACACACGATAGCCAGCCCTCATGGTGCTTGTGTTATTAAAGAAAAAAAAAATTGGGGGGCTGGCTAGAGGTAGCCGTGGATACACGATAGCCAGCCCTCATGGTGTTTGTGTTATTAAAGAAAAAAAAAAATTGGGGGGCTGGCTAGAGGCAGCCGTGAACACACGATAGCCAGCCCTCATGGTGTTTGTGTTATTAAAGAAAAAAAAAATTGGGGGGCTGGCTAGAGGCAGCTGTGGACACACGATAGCCAGCCATCATGGTGTTTGTGTTATTAAAGAAAAAAAAAATTGGGGGGCTGGCTAGAGGCAGCCGTGAACACACGATAGCCAGCCCTCATGGTGTTTGTGTTATTAAAGAAAAAAAAAATTGGGGGGCTGGCTAGAGGCAGCCGTGGACACACGATAGCCAGCCCTCATGGTGCTTGTGTTATTAAAGAAAAAAAAAATTGGGGGGCTGGCTAGAGGCAGCCGTGAACACACGATAGCCAGCCCTCATGGTGTTTGTGTTATTAAAGAAAAAAAAAATTGGGGGGCTGGCTAGAGGCAGCCGTGGACACACGATAGCAAGCCCTCATGGTGTTTGTGTTATTAAAGAAAAAAAAAATTGGGGGGCTGGCTAGAGGCAGCCGTGAACAAAATGCTTCATTTCTGCATCGTGGTTACATAGCCTTAGTGTTATTAAAGCAAAAAAAATTTGAGAGTTGGCTATATACATTATATGCCCAATATGAGGGCTGGATGCAGGTAATCCAGGACAACCAGCAGCCAGCTCTCATGCTTGCGTGCACATTAGAAAGAGAAACATTGCCATCTGGTGTTTTTACAATCCTAAAATAAAAAATTAAAAAGTTGGACAACATTGCCACCCGGTGGAGTTTCCTCAGAACACACAATGTCAACAAAAAAGTCAATGAGGGCTGGCTATTGGTCAATCAGGTAAGTGATTTAGCCAACCCTAATGTTACATTTTTTTGCATTTTTATTGCGTAGACCCCCTCAGGAGCGATATTTCAGGCCGCAGAGCGCGCAGTTTCGAGCAAAAATTTTGCCTTAACCCTGAAAAAAATTTAGCGCATCCCACCGCGTGCGTAAGCGTCCCAAATGCCAAAAAACAAATTTCCCCCATCAGTCCCTATATATTACTATAGTACAGAAGGTCATACTACCATATTGACTCTTTAGTCCAGTTCCAATGTATCAAGGTCAAGCCTGTTGCCCAAATGCAACAGATGTTGCATTCCGGCAACAAAAGTCGGCCATCTTGTGTCCCGTTTGCAACAAAAGGTCATCCTTTGTTGCCTTTCGGCAACATTTAAGGTCAAGCCTGTTGCAAACGGGACACGAAGCCTCTGATTTTGACCAAAGGTGCACCTCATCAATTTAACTCCTATTGTTCATTTCGCATCGACTCAGCTCTGTATCTGCTGTAGGATACTTCTAATATTTGTTACTTTCTGTTACCCATATTGGAATGGTTTATATTAAATACTTCATTTCTGTGAATTGAGCCTTTTACTCAGTAAATGAATGATTTGTGAATTACTCATTCCTGACGTCATTTCACGCTTCTGTACATACAGTGCCTTTCAGAAATGACAGCGTGTTGCTGTACTCGATGCCCATGGACCATATGATGGAAATACACTGAGCACAAGCCGTAGCAATAAACTTGTGGCTGCTTCCTTTTGCTGAACTTTCGCTAACAATTATTTGATATTGATTTATTGCCTTTAATGAGAGCTACCTATTGACAATTAAAAAAATTAGTGGGTACGGAAAGTATTCAGACTCCTTTAAATTGTTTACTCTGTTTCATTGCAGCCATTTGGTGAATTCTAAAAAGTTCATTTTTTTCTCATTAATGTCCACTCTGCACCCCATCTTGAGTGAAAAAAAACAGAAATGTAGAAATTTTTGCAAATTTATTAAAAAAGAAAACCTGAAATATCACACGGGCATAAGTATTCACACCCTTTGCTCAGTATTGAGTAGAAGCACCCTTTTGAGCTAGTACAGCCGTGAGTCTTCTTGGGAATGATGCAACAAGTTTTTCACAGCTGGATTTGGGGATCCACTGCCATTCTTCCTTGCAGATCCTCTCCAGTTCCGTCAGGTTGGATGGTGAACGTTGGTGGACAGCCATTTTCAGGTCTCTCCAGAGATGCTCAATTGGGTTTAGGTCAGGGCTCTGGCTGGGCCAGTCAAGAATGGTCACAGAGTTGTTCTGAAGCCACTCCTTTGTTATTTTAGCTGTGTGCTTAGGGTCATTGTCTTGTTGGACGGTGAACCTTCGGCCAAGCCTGAGGTCCAGAGCACTCTGGAAGAAGTTTTCATCCAGGATATCTCTGTACTTGACTGCATTCATGTTTCCTTCAATTGCAACCAGTTGTCCTGTCCCTGCAGCTGAAAAACACCCCCATAGCATGATGCTGCCTCCATCATGTTTCACTGTTGGGATTGGATTGGGCAGGTGATGAGCAGTGCCTGGTTTTCTCCACACATACCGCTTAGAATTATCATCAAAAAATTCTATCTTCGTCTCATGAGACCAGAGAATTTTATTTTTCATAGTCTGGGAGTCCTTCATGTGTTTTTGAGCAAACTCTATGCGGGCTTTCATATGTCTTGCACTGAGGAGAGACTTCCATTGGGCCACTCTGCCATAAAGGCCCGACTGGTGGAGAGCTGCAGTGATAGTTGACTTTGTGGAACTTTCTCCTATCTCCCTACTGCATCTCTGGAGCTCAGCCACAGTGATTTTGGGGTTCTTCTTTACCTCTCTCACCAAGGCTATTCTCCCACAATTGCTCAGTTTGGCTGGACAGCCAGGTCTAGGAAGACTTCTAGTGGTCCCAAACTTCTTCCATTTAAGGATTATGGAGGCCACTGTGCTCTTAGGACCCTTGAGTAATGCATAAATTCTTTTGTAACCTTGGCCAGATCTGTGCCTTGCCACAATTCTGTCTCTGAGCTCCTTGGGCAGTTCCTTTGAGCTCATGATTCTCATTTGGTCTGACATGCACTGTGAGCTTTGAGGTCTTATATAGACAGGTGTGTGCCTTTCCAAATCAAGTCCTATCAGTTTAATTAAACACAGCTGGACTCCAATGAAGGAGTAGAACCATCTCAAGGAGGATCACAAGGAAATGGACAGCATGTGACTTAAATATGAGTGTCTGAGCAAAGGGTCTGAATACTTATGACCATGTGATATTTCAGTTTTTGTTTTCTAAATAAATTTGCAAAAAATTTCTACATTTCTGTTTTAATCACACGCTGATGACCTATCTTATGAAAAGAGTCAAGTCCCAGACAACCGTCTTTTACTCTTTACTGCCATCTTCCCCATGTTTAGGGTGGATAGTGTAGGGCGCCCATTGTTCATACCCAGAATCTATGCCTGTTCCATGTGCAGGAGGTGTGAGTTGTATATATTACACAAAGGTCAACATTGGAGATGAACTCCAATCCTGACCGTTTTAACCCCTGTGATCAATAGTGACTTTATTAGTCAATAAAGACTCATTCAGACATCCGTGGTAATCAGTCCATGCACGGACTTTCCCGACCCTAACGTGACTGCTTTATATATTTCTATGAAGCTGTAGACACTCCTGACCCGAGGGCATGTCATTCTGTACGGGGAGTTGGGGAGGAGCGTCAATGTTACTTTGTAACCGCACAGATTTATGTGTCATTTATGTCCATTTTATAGTATTGGGGTAATTCACCTGGGGGATCTAATAAATTCCAAATCATCAAATATTCTGAATTATTACATGTCCGTCATAAAGTATACAAACCTCCCTTGGATTGGTATATAGAGCCCAAAAACAAGCTGCTAATTCAAAATGTTATCAGGGTAATTTCCTAATTTTCTGCTCAGTTTCTTGCTTCTGATCTTGTAAAATTCCCCATTCCATTGCTGATCTGTGCCAGATTATCTGGTTCATTAACCCTCGACTGGTGAGGCGGGGTTTATGTCACGCAACTGGTGAGGTGGGGTTTCCTATACCCCAGTGTTTAGAAATCTCTTATTTTTACAGAAAATGCGAAGATCACGTTTGTTTTAATCGTTTTCTTATTGGCGATTGATTGCATATGAGTGTAACAAATTTTTGACACCCACAAATGGATGGAAGCTAGTGAGACACGTATCCTCATACCAGCATTTTTCAATGAATGGCAGCCGAACAAAAATTCCCTGGGGTGTGGCGACCCCCACCTCACCAGTTGAGGGTTAAAGGGATTTTCCTTTAACCCGTTGGTGCAGCTGTTTTTTTTTTGTAACTGTGCACTAGTCACCTTCCTTGGGTCCAGCACAGGGTCTCTGCCACTGCTCCCAGTGTCTGTTACTGTCCTTTGGCCTCACGTCGACAGCGCTGCAACCAATAACTGAGATCAGCAGCTTTGCCCGAGTTAACGGCACTACTTGCTCAGAGTCACTGAACTCACTGACTGGCTGCAGCGCTGTCAATGTGACAAATAGCTGACACTCTGCATTAGACCCAGAGAGGGTGAGTAAAGTATTGCTTTAAAAAAGAAAAGAAAATTGTATTAAAAAAACTGTAGTGTAATTCTTTAGCATCTTCTATAAGTGCAGCATAAATGACTCTAATGCTATGTCCGTAAAGGACAGCGGCCCAATCTAATCTATACACACCAGCACACACACAACACAAGGGAGTTTACAAAAATATTCTAATTGCACATTACGGAATAAACTACTTTACATACGTACTTTGTACTGATATAGTCACAATTAGGGTAATATTGCTTGACAACATATTTTAAAATATCTTAAAACAAAAATCAATTTCTGCATATAAATTACAGCCAAAATATGCAACACAAAATAAAAAAATAGATCATGATTTTATTATACTCGTCACAAAAATAAGCAATGATGGCATCAATAAATAAACCATAAATAATATATATAAAAAAAACACACAAAACCCTTTGCAATCAAGGAGAACTCCCAAAAGACCTGCGGCACCACCGTTGGGGTTTGCTCACACACAGCGCTTGTGCAGAATTTTTTTTTTAATTCTTTGTACCATAAATAGCCACAAAATCTCATTCCCATGTTGCATATTTGTTTATTGACCCACGGTGCGTTCTCAATTCAGGAAGAAGCATGCACCTTTTCATGAACCGTGAGCGTCTGTCTGACTCCAGCACACCTCCTCATCAAGACCAATGTGAACAGCGCCGCTCTTGATGACTCTGGCCCCATCTCTTTTAGGATCATGTTGAGACTGGACAAAAGTAAGAGCTGCTCTATTTTTTGCCCTCATTCATTTCGAGGATTAGTGTCCCTTTAAGAGGCTTTCCCTTTCATTGTTTTTGGGAGTTCTACTTTTAAAAGGGTTGTCCTGGATTAGAAAATGAAAACTCTATTCCCCACCTTCCCCCGCAGACACGGCCCCATGTCTGTTACTGCGGCTCAGCCCCTACATCGCTGGGCTACCACCCCAGGCACAGATCATGGGAAGAAGACGCTGCTTCTGACTATCACGGACCTCACTTATAAGCTGCATCTTCAGAAGATTTTGGAATCTGCAGTTGGGAGGGACGGTCATTTTATGATGATCTTCCTATTACATCTAGTAGCTTTGTTCTTGTATTGTAGCACTACAAGCGCTTGTAAACTCGTCTAGAAAACCAATATGATATTGGTCACAATGAGCAGACAAGTCAAGAAGTGAGAACGATTATTCTGGTAAGATTATCCATGCAATTTACAAAAAAAACTAATAGCAGCTTCAATGAGCATTCAAGATGGCAGCCGTCCGCTATGCAGCAGGCAGACACGTAAAGGATGGCGGGGGGATACTACACAACATTGACTCTTACCATATTAGTACTAGCCCAGTAATGTGACGCTGAGACCCCACATGTAACTACCGTGCAGCACGAATATAAAAGGATCAGTACGTTTTCTGAAAACCAGTGTCGGAAGCACTTAGAGAGAACCCTATGGCTCTTAGCCCCCAGATAACATGCAAGGATTCAAGTACGCGGGACCCCGCTAATCCGCTGATGGGCCGGATATCTGCAACGTACAGAGCTGGAATTCCTACAGAAATACAAAAGTGACCAGTAAATTCTGGACTATAAATTCTTATTATCTGCTTTATTTGTATCTTATTTTTCCACCCCAATGTATTCTCAAAAAAGTGATGGGAAATGCAATGTGTAGGGCCATCCTATAGGGACCACAGCTGATTTTTCAATTTCTTTGGGGTTACTGCTCTACCTCACTTATATAAGTCAATAAGAAAGTCTCTCCCCACTATATTCTGGAGACCTACATAAAAGTGCCAAAGCTTTTTGTTTTTTTTTTCTTTATTTCCTCCAATATTGTATTCATACAGGAATGCTTCCATTAAAGTTTGCAACATACTGTACTTTTTGGCATCTGTTTGAAGGATGGACCTATTTTGAAGTTCTGAAAAGTCTAATAGATCTGTACCGATACCGATTAATAATTAAAGGGGTTGTCCCGGACTTTAACATTGATGGCCTTTCTTTAAAGAGGTGGTCCACTACATTGTATAATGACCCCATCGATTTACACATGTTAACTAAATAAATGTTTTTGTAAATACCTCCTGCTTCCATATGTACCTGTGGGTGGCGCTATTGCTGACTTCTCAGTCTGCATCACGTGACCCCGGCTGCAGGTATTTAAAAGGTGTAATTTGATGGGGGCATTATACAATGTAGTGACCACCTCTTTAAGATAAGGCATCAATGTTTGATCAATTGGGGTGCTCATTAGCGGAGCTGCACTGCGGAGCTCTGTGGAGGGAATAGTGGCTGCGGCTGCGTACTACACATCTGCCCCCTAATGATTTGAATGGGTGGCCGATATGTAGTACTCCGTCAACAGAGCTCGGCACCTGAGCATTTCTGGTCACCGTTGACACAGGAACAGCTACAGCACGCACTATCAATCAGACATTGATGATCAAGTATAGGCCTTCAATAAAGTCTTGGACAGCCCCTTTAAAGTCTCCAAATGAGATTCTGAAGTTTTGTTTCATTGGCAGTCTATGTGGAAACAGTATAAAGTTACAGAAGATCGGACCGATGGTATACCATAGCACAAAACATTAGTCTTTAAGGGATTATTCAGCCATAGACATTGGGTCATGGTTTTAATCATGTGACGAAAATCACATTGTTTTACTGTAAATTGCTGTGGTCACAGGCCAAACAGTTTATGCTTGCGTCCTTTTTTTCAAACTTTTCTCGGCCAGGTGGCAAGAACCTTACATGTGATAGTCATGCCTAACATAACTAGGATGTAGGGAATTAATACCCAATGTCAGATCCTGGATGACCACCATTAGTCTACCAGCAACTTACACAGAAGCAAAGCACATTCAGATCTTTCACACAGTGGACCTAAACCCGAAAACGATGTAAGTGTCCATATTTCCAGTACAGGGCACCTTTGTCAATGACAAACCTTAAATATACAAATATATTGGGACAGGATTCATGCTCCACGGACATGTGGTTTGAAATCATGAAAGGAAACAAAATGCATTATAAGGTTGGCTCTTAAAAAAAGATAACTGTTTCTGAATATTCCCGGAGGCTGCAGACACGCACTTAAGGCGTAGAGCCAATAAACGATGAACGAGCGCTCATAGGAATCATTTCAACATACGACTATTGGCCCATCTAACCAGGACCACAATCGGCAGACAAACTAGGAAAGCATCGTTTCATTGGGTGCGATACATTTTATGCATTCATTAAAATTCTTAACGGCAGCACATTACTCAGTGTAAACAGGAGACGTGCTGCTGATAACAGGATACCAGATTATTAGCGATCATTGTGTCCCCGTCATTGTTTCGTCAACCTGTGTATGCACTTTTCCAATTGTCAGTCGTTCAATTGCCTGGATCAGACCGACTATATAGGACATTAGTATCTGGTCTCCGCTGCACAAACTACCACTGATACATGTGAACAAAGTCGATATGTTTTTTTTTCCCCCAGTATATCCCTCCCAGCTTACATCACTCCCTATAAATAAATAGAAGCACTAATATAATAGCAAGTGGTTAATAAGACCTCTAAGCAGTCAGGAACACTGCTTCATCTGAATCGGGATCCTTCCCACTGTCCTCGCTGGGTAACGAGTCTCCACCACTCGGAGACCGGCAGCTCAAGTCCTCCACCCCAGATTCCTGGTCACTGTTAGCCGACAGGTCGGGGTCCGAGCTCTTCAAATGGTCCTGGGTTAGGATCAGGGCCGAGTCCTCCTCACCTTGGGATGAACTACGAGAGGGAAACAGCTTCAGGTTGGTGCTGTAATCTTGGGGCGTATTAGCCGGAGAGTGTTTGGTGATGCATATCTGGAAGTTGTGGATTTTTGGCTGGTCATTGAGATTCTTGTAGGTTTCATTTGACTCTCGAGTTTCCAGTTTTGTTAATCTCTAAAGGAAAAATTGTTAGACAAGAGCAAAAGTTACATTGGGTTAGGGCATGTTAATGTAACCTCTACATGCAAGTCGATCAGCAGTGGTTTAATGGTCTGTTTAGTAAGGCCGGCCGCACTTATGTTATCGTCAGCACATTTCTCGTTTACACAGGACAATGTGCTGCTAATGATAATTTTTAAACGTGCTCAAAAATTATCACACCAATGAATGCTTTGCCCCTCCATTGGATGTTTGATGGCCTGTTTAGGCAGCCAACAGTTGGGAATGAGGGAACGCTCCCTAACCCAATTATTGGCCTGCCTAAATGAACCTTTACTTGAAAACTTTATACCAATGAACAAACTTCTCTGGTGCCATAAGAAAGCCATAACGCCACAGTGCTCAGGCATTACTGACATTGAAAAGACACAAGGTAGAGACCCTGGTTACAGTGATGTGTCACTTAATGGTCTGATTGCTGTAGTTTTTATAAAATCACTATTTTATCAGCAAGCAGATTATCATTGGGGACTAGTAAACCTGCTGCCAGGTAGTCCTACATATTCATAAGCTCTGTACAACCCCGCCCCCATCACTGATTGGCAGCTTTCTGCAAATCTAGTATACACAAAGTGGCCAATCAGTGGTGTGGGCAGGGTTATACAGAGCTCAGCAGTCAGAGAACTGCCAATCAGTGATGTGGGCGGGGTCTGCTGCAGATAACACAGTAATTTTATCAAAATGACAGCAGGTAGCCCAGTAAGTGACAGATTGTTGGAATCAGGGCCTCTGCCCCTATATTGCGCTGCACTCAGATGGGTAGCAAAAACCTGGTAACAGATTCCCTTTAATGGTGCTCTCTTCCAGTTATTGTGTTGGAGAACACCAAAGACGTAGGGCATCGGCTAAAAATGATTGCCTCTTTTTTATCTTGTGCAGGGTTTTTATATATAATCATTTAAAATTGTTTCTCAGTCACCATTAAAAGCTGAATTGGTTTACACTGAAACCTAAGCGGAGGTATAAACATCAAAAACATATAGGCCAGGAAGCTGGATTTTCAGTATTTCTACCACACCTTCTCCATGAACTCCATTTCCTCCTCCAGCTGCTGCGTCTCTTCTTTTACTGCCTGTAGAAAATCAGTGACTGACTGGCGAGGGTGCATTCCTTTCTCAAATCGGTTATAGAGGCCCCTCCAAAACCTTCCATGGTGAAAAATAAGTTTGAAGAGTTAGTATATGCACAAGTACAGAAGATTATCATCGAGCAATTCTCATGATATATGTTCTTAAGACGTGCTAGCTCATGGTACACACATGAAGGGCTAGCTCACAATGCTGTATATTCTCCCATGCCAGAGAATTGGGCCGATTATACTAATGACACTCTGTGATCCAATTTTCTCGCATGGAAGAATTGCAGCACAGGTGTGGAGAAGATGGAGGACTTAATTTTTCCATCTTCTCCATTGTCTCTGTGCACGTACATCAGACTGCACTCGGATAACATAGTATATTATTGGTCCGAGTGCTATCCGATAAAACATCACATAGCACTAGCACTCGGCCGTGTTACGTGGCAATGTGAGCGAGTCCTAATGAGTCCCTCAGTGGCTGATCTATGGCTGGTGACTTCAGATTAGTGAAAATATGTGGTGGCAAGTTGGGCCTCATTACTCGGACAGCACACTGACACATCCTATCCTTACACTATTCACATGTCCGTTCTGTTATTTTGCTGACTGATGGTCTGTATATAAACAGAGACATCCCCTACATTGACCTTATTTGCGGACATCCAAGTTGCATCCTACTGCTATTCTTCATTTTCACTGACTGGGTACTTGAAGAAGCTTGGGAAACCTCTGTCACGTTGTTTTTGCATATGGCAAAACCATTGATAAAAACGGACATGTGGACTAAATATGCCCGAAAATTGGATCTAACACACTTGCAAAATTGGTCTGTTTTGTACAGGCAAACAAAAAAAAAACAGCTTTTGCCTGGATTCACACGTGTGTTTTGCGGTCTGAGTATGCTTCAATGCAAAGACTGGCTTCAGGTCTCCTGACCCAAACTCGACTTTATATTATGCGTTTATATAGAAAGTTCCCGATCAGGGACATCCGCATGCCCTATTAAAGGGGTTGTACCAAGTATATAAGTAATCCCCTATCAACGGGATTTAGGAATTGATCGCTAGGGGTCAGTTCCACAGAGAATGAATGGAGTAGAGATGTACATGCTCCCCCTCTGCTCTGTTCAAAGCTTGCTCTACAGAACCTCCTGGGGATTGTTGGGGGTCCCAGCGGTCTGACCCCCAAAGATCAATACTTTATCGCAGTCTAAATATGTGCAAAATGAATCACCGTGTCACAAGCTGTCATAGATGTCAGTAAATCTGTCTAAAGTGAATTGATTTGTGCCAGGCAGAAGATAGAACTGACGAGTGAGCTCTGACGCAACCCCTAAATGTAGACCATGGTTACAAGTGGGAAGAGTGTTGGGCCTTGGATTTCACCACTGAAGGACACATTGGGCTCATGATACGTCACCCCGCTTCTTTCACCTGTAAAGTTAGGGTTGATGTTTCTATATATGAATGATAAGTATATGGTGTGTTAGAGTTCTGCTGCTTTATTCAGTGCAGAGGAGGAATCAGAATAACCTCTTACCTGAAGTGGCATGGAGTGGTGTGTGGTCTCAGAGTTCCTTGGGTCTGACTGTGATCTGCTCTGTACAGAGGGTTCATGTAATCCAACCGCTGCTTCCACAGGTAAGACCAGAGGGAGTAGGTCCTCTCCTGAATTCTGGAAGATGATGATTGCATCACTGATATATTGAGATTATGAGAGCTGCAAGTATACCTGTCACCACTGCAACCTGCACTAACACTAAGGGCTCATTCAGACGTACATTTTTTGTGTACGAGTCCTATTTGTGTTATTTCCAGATACGACTTGTACCTAGAAGAGTGAATGGGGCCATTCACATATCTGTGATTGTTTGAGAGACGGAAAATCGTGGCAAAATGTACGATAGTACGATAGTTATCTGAGTGTCAGGTCAAAATTAACAATGCACATCCATGGGTCAGTGAAAAAAAAAAATCGGCCAACAATTAATTGCCATCTGAGCGCTGTCCAGTTTTCCAGGTCTGTTTGATGGAAAAAGATGAAGAAACTGAAGCTCAGGCCAAACTCTAATGATAAAAACTGACACTGACCAAACTGGTGAAACTGTGCCTGATTCTCTTATATGAATGAGCCACAAGTTCTATAGCTTTCAGTGTTTCTTTGCATAGTAGCTGTGTAGCTTCATAGTCAAAATTGGAAAATCCGTTTCCAAAAAGTAGATGGAAAGATGCACTGAACTGCTTGGCCCCACCACGGTGCACCGAGCGCCTGTACTTGATTTGAACAGTCCTTCTGTACTGACAGTCCCTTTACAGCAGTGTTCCCCAACTCCAGTCCTCAGGACCCACCAACAGATCATGTTTTCAGGATTTCCTTAGTATTGCACAGCTGATGGAATTATTGCCTGTGCAGGTGATGCAATTATCAGCTGTGCAATACTAAGGAAATCCTGAAAACATGGCCTGTTGGTGGGTCCTGAGGACTGGAGTTGAGAACCACTGCTGTAAAGGGTTAGGAGATAACTTTCTGAATGCAGGAGGTCTGACCGATGGGACTTTTAGCGATGCTGAGAATGGGGCTCTTCAGTGATCAGCAGAAGGCCTCATTCACATGTACAGGTTTAAACAGGTATGTGAAAAAATGGTATCAGTGTGTCCATTTTTACCATCATTGTGTTATCAGTGTTCTTCTCGTATGGATAAATATGTTATAAAGTTTCTCCTATGCTTTGTAATGTTAAAGAAGTTGTCCAGTACTTTATATTACCCCCCCCCCCCAATGTATCCCCCCGGGGCCCCTAAGACTTTGCTGATAATGCCTGTGAGCTTCGCTATCGGTGGCCGCTCACAGGCATCACGTGACCCCACGCTGATGTCACGACAAGTGAGGCGTGACTCAGCGCTGGGGTCCCTACGGTGGCTGCTGGGTTGTGGGCAGGGTTACACCTCCTCCCCATGCGTCACTCCCAGCATCTACCGCGCTTTCCCAATGAATGGGGAGAGGCAGAGCGTGCGGTGGATGCCGGGTGTGATGTGGGGGGGGTAACCCCGCCCACAGTCTGGCATCCACCTGGAACGTGGAAGACAGAGACCCCCGGCTGCTGCCAGCGACATCGGCGGGGGTCACGTGATGCCTGTGAGCGGCCAGTGATAGCGCCACTCACATTCATTATCTGCAACGGTAGGTAATTACAAAAATCCTTAGGGGTCTCGGGGAGACACATTGGGGGGGGGGTAATATAAAGTACTGGACAACCCCTTTAATCTCGGACAGCACCATGATGCCATCCGTGGGCTGTCTATGTTCTTCATGGACCCATAGACTTGTATAGGTCTTTTTCATCTGTGATATTGGAAGAAAAAACAGACATGTCTCCGTGAGTTTTGCACAGACACATAGTCCATGAAAATCCACAGGCATGTGAATAGCATTAGCATTAACACGTACATGTGGATACGGATGTCTGAATGAGGCCTCAATGAGAGCTTGATATTTTAAGAATATCTCTTTAAAGCCATGATCCTCTAGTTACAAGGATGTATCTCATGTCCTTGGCTACTGACCTGCAGGTTAGGACATTTTGTGACTGGGAAAGAAGATCTACAAGATTTCAACATTACTCAGGACAGAGAATATCTTCAAGAAGTATCTTCTAGTGGACCATTGGTTACATCAGGAACTGTGCAATTCTTAAATCCATGTACCCATCTTATTTTATTATTGGCATTTTGATTTCACCATTCTTATGTTTCTCTGTACAGTGGCACTGCCAGCGATGCCAGCGACCCAGATGGGCAGGAAAAAACTGAAATGGTTTAGGTTCACATACCCATTCAGTCTCCGGATATGTGGGAGTCCCTAAGGTCTGACACCCCCACCAATCCTGAAGTGATGGCATATCTTACCAATATGTCATCACTTTATACATTTTTCTCCTGCACAGTTATTGAAAATTTTTTGCCAAGGTTCAACCTTCACAGTTTATAAGTGATTGCTGTTATCCAGACTGTGGGGCACCGTGTGATCAGATCAGCATCAGGGACACGTCAACCATCCATATTCTATTTCTGTTACAAGCCTATAGTGACCATACACAGAGCACATATTCTCTCACATCAGTTCCTTCCTCTCCTTCTTGCAGTTGCACAGAAAGTTTCCATACTGACAGGAGTATATATGGTGTTGTATGTGGACCAAGAATCTCTCATTAAATTCAAACGCACAGGGAAACTGCTCCATGAGCTGCCAGACACATTCCAGGAACTGGTCTATCACTGGGGACACCTCCTTGGGATCCCCATCTAAATTTCCATACCTTAAAAAAAAAAAAAAAAAAAAAATATGCTGAAGCAATGCAATTGGGGTATATGCATGCAACATCTTTTTCAGGTGGACTGCACTCCCAAAACCGCCTGAGACTGGGAATGGCACAGAAAAACTACAGTAAGTATATTATATTAGAATGTATGGTGTTTTTTTTTTGTCTCTTTTGCTGAGAGGAGGAGAGCTGATGGAAGATTTGGAAAGTGACACAGCTAAACTCAGCTGTGCTGACCCTAGCCCCACACTGACTGCTGGGCCCATATCTGAAATGTGTTGATTGATGGGATTTGAATACAGTTGATATTCTAATCATGCAGGAGGTTAGACCAGGAGATCCGGGCTTTCATTATAACCCACACACTGAGAAATCTGCTGTAAGATATGGTGTGGAGGTGTTCTTTTTCTAGCATCTTGCTGCCTGTTTATAATTGGACAACATCGTACAAGGAGAAGTACATGCCCCACAGTGAAAGCTCTCTGATAACACCCACTTGGATGTAACGAAAATTAACTCATTAGGTGACAAATACTTTGATTGTTAATATCCCTGCAACAGAGATGCAAAATAAAAAAAGAACTAACAATTATTTTTTTTTCTGCTCTGAAGCTACAACGTGTTTTCAGTTCAACATGAAAAATTTGGTGAAAGGCCCTCTGTAAATAAGTGACTCTGTTTGACTTTTCCAACATATGTGCAGTGACCAGGGTTACCTGTGATTAAATTTGTGTCCAAATGAAATCCAGTCTTTTTCAATTAACACCTAATAGTAATTGGGAAAAATAAAAGTTACACTATGCAAAAAATATCAACTCCGTAAATCTCCACCAGTACATAGAGTATATGAAATGAAACCTCTTACCATAAATACTCTGATGGTTCGGTAATAGGGGTCAAGTAACAGACTGGATACAGAGCAGACCTGAGCGGTGCGGTCCCATCCATCAGAACAATGAACGAGCACGCTGGCGCCCTCTTCTGACACGGCCTAAATGTGCAAATTAAATGTAAAATATTACACATTTATATAATTACAAATCTCGTTTATTCTCAGCACTAAAAGGATCATTTTTGTACAGTCCGTGCCTAGAATAGTACAAATCAGACAAGCAGCACTAGAATATGAACAGATACAACACATCTTACCTTTACAATGAAGATACCAGCATCTAGGATTGTTTTCACGTGTTTTAACCAGCCAGAGGATTCAAGACCCCAAAGAAATTCACCCATAGAAGGAGATCGGAGCTCACAAACTGCAATCATGAACAGAACAATAAGCTCACTATAGCAACAGATTCTGTATGTGAAGTATTTCTGCTCCAAGACTTGAGATAGAGAATATATATATATATATATATATATATATATATATATATATATATATATATACAGTCATGGCCAAAAGTATTGAGAATGACACCAAAATTATATTTTCACATGATCTGCTGGCCTCTGGTTTTTATTAGTGTTTGTCTGATGTTTATATCACATACAGAAATATAATTGCAATCATATTATGAGTACCAATAGGTTATATTGACAGTTAGAATGAGTTAATGCAGCAAGTCAATATTTGCAGTGTTGCCCCTTCTTCTTCAAGACCTCTGTAATTCTCCCTGGCATGCTCTCAATCAACTTTTGGACCAAATCCTGACTGATAGCAGTCCATTCTTGCATAATCAATGCTTGCATTTTGCCAGAATTTGTTGGTTTTTGTTTGTCCACCCGTCTCTTGATGATTGACCACAAGTTCTCAATGGGATTAAGATCTGGGGAGTTTCCAGGCCATGGACCCAAAATCTCTATGTTTTGTTCCATGAGCCATTTAGTTATCACCTTTGCTTTAGGGCAAGGTGCTCCATCATGCTGGAAAAGGCATTGTTGGGCGCCAAACCGCTCTTGGACGGTTGGGAGAAGTTGCTCTTGGAGGACATTCTGGTACCATTCTTTATTCATGGCTGTGTTTTAGGCAAGACTGTGAGTGAGCCGATTCCCTTGGCTGAGAAGCAACCCCACACATGAATGGTTTCAGGATGCTTTACAGTTGGCATGAGACAAGACTGGTGGTAGCGCTCACCTCTTCTCCGAATAAGCTGTTTTCCAGATGTCCCAAACAATCGAAAAAGGGATTCATCAGAGAAAATGATTTTGCCCCAGTCCTCAGCAGTCCACTCCCTGTACCTTTTGCAGAAAATCAGTCGGTCCCTGATGTTTTTTCTGGAGAGAAGTGGCTTCTTTGCTGCCCTCCTTGAATCCAGCCCTTGCTCAAAGAGTCTCCGCCTCACAGTGCGTGCAGAAGCACTCACACCAGCCTGCTGCCATTCCTGAGCAAGCTCGGCACTGCTGGTAGTCCGATCCCACAGCTGAAACAGTTTTAAGATACGGTCCTGGCGCTTGCTGGTCTTTCTTGGGCGCCCTGGAGCCTTTTTGACAACAATGGAAGCTCTCTCCTTGAAGTTCTTGATGATGCGATAGATTGTTGACTGAGGTGCAATTTTTGTAGCTGCGATACTCTTCCCTGTTAGGCCATTTTTGTGCAGTGCAATGATGGCTGCACGTGTTTCTTTAGAGATAACCATGGTTAACTGAAGAGAAACAATGATACCAAGAACCAGCCTCCTTTTAAAGTGTGCAGTCATGTCATTCTTACTTAATAATGACTGATTGATCGCCAGCCCTGTCCTCATCAACACCCACACCTGTGTTAATGGATCAATCACTAAAACGATGTTAGCTGCTCCTTTTAAGGCAGGACTGCAATGATGTTGAAATGTGTTTTGGGGGTTAAAGTTCATTTTCTGGGCAAATATTGACTTTGCAAGTACAGTAATTGCTGTTAAGCTGATCACTCTTTGACATTCAGGAGTATATGCAAATTGCCATTACAAAAAATGAAGCAGTAAACTTTGGAAAAATTACTATTTGTCTCATTCTCAATACTTTTGGCCATGACTGTATATATATATATATATATATATATATATATATATATATATATATATATATATATATATATATATAGGGTTGTGTAGGATACTCCAAGTGCGGATATGACTTAAAAATTGTACAATGAAATTGTAAAATTCTGTATTATTTATTATATTGGGGTTGGTCACTTTATATAAAAAAATTCCAAAAGGGTGATAAAATGTAATGTTTGGCACATACAACTATAGATTACTTCCCCGGAGTTTGCCTTCTTCCTAAGGTGCGCCTGGAGGCCATGTTTCTCCCCAGGTAAGTTATACACCTCTACCCATCTACGTGATGTACAAGAAAACATGATTCATCAGACCAGAACCCTTTCTTCTATTACTCTATGGTTCAGTTCTGATGCCCATATACCCTTGTAGGTGCTTTTGGCTGTAACCGGGTCAGCATGACAATGACCAGTGTGCATCTCCATATGTAATAAGCTGCAATACTTTATCCTGACATCTTTTCTTCATAGCCAAAACTTAATTTTTCAGCAATATGTGCCACAGTATTTCTTCTGCAGCACCGGACCAGCTGGGGCTACTGTACCTTTCGTTCCACACAAGTATCAATGAGCCTTGGGCGCCCATGACTCCGCCACCTGCTCACCGGATGTTCTACCCTGGTAGGCACTAACTATTGTATGCCAGGCACACCCCACAACACCTGCTGTTTTTGAGATCTTCTGACAACCCTCATGGGGGCACCTCTGACAAGGAGAATATTGAGATCTCTAGACATCATGATTTGTCCATTGAAAATGGAGCTGTTTAGGGAATAGAGCGCACAGAACATAGGGAAAAAAAACAGTGGAGGGGGAAAGAAATAATTTGAGGTGCTCACCTGGAGGGATTGTGAGAGTCACAGCTCCTAAACCAGGAGTAATATAACGCTAGCTGCCATCTATAAGAAATATCTTTTATGTATTCTTTTACCCTATGCACAAAATAAACGTTCATGGAAAACTATGAATTGGCAGCAGCGTGTGCAATGTCCTCAAGGGCCAACATACATACGCTGAAAGTAGATTTGCAAATAACATTTTTCGCTGTTGCCCGTTCCTGTGGCACCATTAATGTACTAGGCCTTAATGAGTTTGGTGACATAACGTCTTGTGATCGCTATTTTAACTCTCTAAGAACCAGGGAGTTTTTTATTTAAGCGCTTTTTGTGTTTATGGAGCTGACGTTTTTATTGATACCAATTTGGAGCACATATAACGTTTTGCTAGCTTTGTATTGGATTTTTTTTGTTAAGTGACGTGACAAAGAACCCACAATTTGGGCATTTTGATTTTTTTTTTCTGCAATGTTTACCGTAAAGGTTAATTACCATAATTCCATACTTTGATACATCTGACTTTTACGGATGTGGCGATACCAAATGTTTTTTTTTCCGTTTCTTTGTTTTTAATAGGGAAAACGTGGGATAGTTAAAAATTATCTATTTTTTATATTTTGACTTTTTATTTTTTTTTCATTTTTTTTGTACCCATTAGTGGACTTAAACATGTGATCCTTGGATTGCTTATATATACTGTAATACCACAGTATTGCGGTATTTACTAGAAATCATGGTTGCCTATGGCACTCAGTCTGCTGTAAAAAGTACTAAGATGGGCCTTAAAGGTAAAGGCATTTTGCCCATAGCGGTAGACCACGTGGCCACTATGGCGCTCATTAGCTGGGAAAGCCTGATGCTACAGGGCTTTCTTCTTCCGCATATCATTCTTTGAAAGATGGCCTTTGTTCCTCATCATTCAGCCTGTACGTCTGTGCTCGAAGTCTCAGCACTGCAGGTGCAATGACGTCACTAGATCGGGCCCTCTGTGCGGAGTTTTTTTTTATTTTGGCAACAAGAAAAGCGTATACTGTGGGATCCATCATACATGATGTGGGGCGGCCATCATACTGTGTGAGAGAACTGTTGGGGGCCATCATACTGTGTGAGCGAACTGTGGAAGACATCATACTGTGTGTGTATATGTGTGGGGGGCTGTAAGAGCATCATACTGTGTGTGTGTGTGGGGGGGGGAGTAGTGTAGGTGCATTATACTGGTGGGGTTTGCCATGGGGTCATCATGTTGTCCATGTAAGGACTACTGTGGGAGAAAATTATGACAGGAGATTCACTCCGAGGTATCGCACCGTGTGTGGAGGGCAGCATACTCTATGGGGTTTATTAAAATGGTATCAGTGTGTGCAAACAAGAGGAATCAGTAGCAGGGGCATTATTTCTGTGCCCAAGCCACAAAACATGTCCTCTCCCTGTATTTAAAAGTTGGAAAGTAGGCCCTTGTGTGACTGCATCAATATGTTTTAACCCTGCCTAGTCCATCAATATAGACTCTTGGTATGGGGCCCCATGATTTCTATGAACGCCTCTTCTTAAGCTGGCCCCCGGCTGCTGTGGTAACCCATCGATTAACAGCGCACATTCAAAATAGTTAACAGACACCATCAGCTTCTTGTGGAGTTCCTGAGCCACCTCCACACACGCAGGCTCCTTCTCAGGATGTTCATTCACATCCTAATGCGGTGAGAGGTTACATATAAAAATAAAATCCTAAAATCTTGGAATTTTTGCTTTGCCCACTAATACTCCATTTACACAGACAGATTAGTGGCAGTAAACCACCACTAACTGGTAAATATTTACTGATTGTCGGAGGTTTAGAAGCCTGTTTACACAGGAAAACCATGCTAAATGATGTGCGTTGAACGTTCAGAAGGCGTAAGCTTTGCAGCTCCTCAGAAGAATTTTTTATTTTTACCAGGAGACCTGGACCCCCGTGGTCTAGAGGTCTCAGGGGGTCTCAGCGCTGCTGGGACCCCTGGCCCTCCCCTGGCGGATCTGCGTACCCCCTAAGGAGGTCCCCGCATAAGCCTGCCGGCCCCGGGGGATACAGGGTGCTCCCTGGCGGAGACGCACACTGCATCTAGGGGTCCCTGCGAGCTCCGCCGTGGGGGGGAGCGAAGGGCCATGGCGTCACACATCCCTGGGGGTCCCTGTGGCGCTCAGCTGGGTAAGTGCCCTGTGTGTGTGTGTGTGTTACTGTCTTATGGTGACTGCACCTTTTGTCTTTTCAGGCAGAGGTGTAATACTGGAGAATGCACATCACCGCTGCTGTTAGCAGGGGAGCGGGTCAGAGGAGCGCGGGCTCCGTTAGTGTAACGGGGGGGCGTGGCTTATGTTCTTGGCTGCCTGCCATCGTCTGTGCAGACAGGAAGCGCCTGGAAAGCGCGCGCTGGGCAGTCCCCGCCCCCCTCCTGCCTTCCTTCTCTTCGGCTCTGCAAACGGCCATTGCCTCACGGAGCTCAGCGCTGTCCTCTCCCTCCCCCCTGCTCTCCGCTCTCACACACAGGCTCCAGGAAGCTGGTGAGTCATCTGTTTGTCTCATCTCTACAGCACAGAGCGCTGCTGTCTTCTCTGCTGCATGCACACCTTAGTCCTTTTAAGGCAAGGTGCATTGCGTGTTCAGCAGCATTAACCCCTTCTGGCCATCATCAGAAAACCTTTTTTCTGCAATGCTGGGGTAGCTTTTCTCCCTCTAAGGAGAATCTTTAACCCTTCAGTGCTTGGTAAATTGTTTTGTGGGAACAGGCTGTGATAGCAGGATCTCACTTCCCCGGTTACTGTGCTCTTGTAAGGGGTTATTACTGCTCTTTCCGCGACGCTCGCTACTGAGTAGGGGGCATGTCGGATCAGGGTCCAGGCGGCGCGGACCTCTCTCCCGGCCCGCTTCAGGATCGGTCACGCGTATCTGATATGCCGGGGTTGACGGCGTCAGGTTCGTCTCTGGTCAGGGGCCTCAGTGATGTTAAAGCGCTCACTCGCTCCATTGACAGTCTGTCTGACCTCCTGGGTCACTGGGTATCAGCTAAGTCCCTACCGGCGCGGGGCAAGAAGCGCCACAGGCCTGTGGTGGCGCTGTCTCCTCCGCGCAGCGCATCAAAGGCTTCGGATTCACCGACAAGCTCTGCTGGTGAGATCTCCGATTCTGATGAAGAGGATCGGCAGGGTCGCTCGGCTTCGCTTTCAGGCCACGTGGATGCTCTTATTGGAGCCATGCGGGAAGTGTTATAGCTGTCTGAAGAGGTGACGAGGCCGGGCAAGTCGGCCCGGCTGTATCAGGAGTCGCGTCGGGCTCGTTCGACACTGCCAGCGCATGATGAACTTAACGAGGCGGTGGAGAGAGAATGCCTGTGTCCGATAAGCGCTTCCAAGGGATGCGGTTTTTTGATGCCCTGTATCCCTGCTCCACAGAGACGATCGCTAATTGGGTCCCCTCTCCTGAAGTGGACGTGCCATTGTCTCAGCTGAGCAAATCTTCTTTGCTTCCGGTTAAAGGGAAGGCGAGTCTACAGGATCCGCTGGACAGAAGGACGGAGTTAGCGGCGAAGTCCATCTACGAGGCCGTGGGTCATGGATTCCGAGCGGCCTTGGGGGCCATGTGGGGACAGCCTGTACATCTAGTGCACTAGTTAGGCGTTGGGCCAGATGGTGATGCTGAGCAGTGTCTGCCCTGGCTGGACCAGAATGGGAGACCACAGAATCCACAGATGATTCTGACCCAATTTCATGCCCAGCACATGCCTGACACCTAACATTATACTGGTGAGGCTTCCCTGAGATGGTTGGATCAGCTGCGGTCAGCATGGCAAGATGGGACTCCGCTGTCTGACGTGGAAAGGCTCTTCCAGCTGTTGGAAGAGGTGGCCCGATATAGCAGAGACGCAGTGCTGGATACTACTTTGTTTCTGTCCAGGGCTCAAGCCTCGGCCGTCACAGTCAGTAGAGCACTGTGGCTCAAACAGTGGACTGGAGACGCAGTATCTAAACAAGGTTTGCTTACTCTGGCGTACAAGGGCGGTCTGCTTTTTGGTTTTGACCTCACGGAGCTGATTGCTAAGGCCAAGGATGTGGCTTTGCCACAGCGGAAAGCAGCGGCCTCTACGTCTGACAGGTCAAGTGCCGGTAGTGGTCGTCGGTCCTTTCGACTCAGGGGACGATTCGATCAGCCCTCTTGGAGATTGGGTCGTCCCTCGTCTTCCGGTAAGAAGTCCACCCAGAAATCCCGTACTCCCTGGAAACAGCATTTCCGTCGGGACAAAAGGGAGGCTGACAAAAAGCCCGCTAAGGCGGACTGACGCCAGGATCCCTCTCGAGGGCTCTCGGGTGGGAGGTCGGCTGCTACAATTTGGGTCGGTTTGGGCGTCCCACGAATCGGACGCCTGGGTGACACGGGTTGTGTCAGCGGGCTATTTCATAGAGTTTCACTCTCTACCCCCAGACAGGTTTCGTCAGTCTCGCATCCCGTCCGTGCCCAAGCTGGCTGCTGCTCTGCTGCGGGAGGTCAACTCTCTTCTGCAGCAGGGTGTAGTGGTTCCGTTTCCGCCGGAGGACCGGGGAAGGGGGTTTTTACTCTAACCTTTTTGTGGTCCCCAAAAAAGGAGGACAAGTTTCATCCCATTCTGGACCTCAAGGATTTGAATCTTCATGTCCGAATCCGGAAATTCCGTATGGAGTCTCTTCGCTCCGTCGTGGCGGCCTTGTCGCAGTACGATTTTTTGGTGTCGATCGACATCCGCGACGCCTATTTGCATGTCCCTGTTGGCAGGGCTCACCAGTGCTTCCTGCGTTTCGCCGTAGGGCAGGCCCATTACCAATTTGTGGCCCTACCTTTCGGGTTGGTCTCGGCGCCCAGGGTTTTTACAAAGGTTTTGGCGCCGCTCATGGCGCTCCTTCGAAAGCAAGGAGTTCCGATTCTCCCCTACCTGGACGACCTGTTAATTGTGGCGCCCACAGCGGAGGAGGCAGTGACAGCTCGCGATCTCTCCCTTCAGCACCTGGAAGACTTCGGGTGGCTGGTCAATTGGAAGAAGTCGTCATTGGAGCCGTCGCAGTCAATCCTGTTCTTGGGGATGCATTTCGACACCGTACGGGCAGTGGTGTCCCTCCCTCCGGACAAACAAGCGAACCTTCGTCACCACGTCCAGGCTATGAGGTCGGTGAGGGCGATGTCCCTTCGGAAGTGCATGCGCCTTCTGGGTCTGATGGTGGCAGCAATGGAAGCGGTGCCGTTTGCACAATTTCATTCCCGGGATCTCCAAGATCTTATTCTGACCCGTTGGGACCGATCGCCGACTTCGCTGGATCGCTGTGTCGTCATCTCCCGCAGGGTGCGAGAGTCTCTTGGATGGTGGTTACGTCTGGAGGCTCTATCCCTGGGGAAATCCCTTCTTCTCCCACGGTGGTCGGTGATTACCACCGATGCCAGCCTGACTGGCTGGGGGGGGGGTTTGGAACGACCTCTGGGTTCAGGAGGTCTGGTCGTCAGAGGAGTCGTCTCTGCCAATCAACATTCTGGAGTTGAGAGCAATATTTCTCTGCCTCCGACATTGGACGGTCCCTTTGAGCGGTCTGCCGGTCCGGATTCAGACGGACAATGCGACAGCTGTCGCGTATATCAACCATCAGGGCGGGACGAGGAGTTCCAGACTCATGATGGAGGTCTCTCGGATCCTGCTTTGGGCCGAGTTCAGGGTTCCAGTCATCTCCGCGTTTCACATCCCGGGTGTGCTGAATATCTCGGCGGACTTCCTCAGTCGCGAGCGGGTAGATCCCGGAGAATAGAGTCTTCATCCGGAGGTTTTTACTCTGCTGTGCTCCCGTTGGGGGACTCCTCAAGTGGACTTGATGGCATCCAGGCTGAACGCCAAGATTCCGACAATCATGTCCAGGTACAGGGACCCGGAGGCTGTGGCGGTAGATGCTCTAGTGGCCCCGTGGGACCAGTTCGAGCTGATCTATGTGTTTCCGCCGGTATCCTTACTTCCTCTGGTGATCAGGCGGATCAATCTCGAACGAGTATCGGCGATTTTGGTGGCGCCGGATTGGCCGCGGAGGGTGTGGTATTCAACGCTGGTGTCTCTTCTGGCAGCGCCTCCGTTTCCACTGCCTCTTCGCCCGGACCTGTTAACTCAAGGGCCCATTCGTCATCCGGACCTGAAGTCACTTCGTTTGACGGCGTGGCTCTTGAGACCGAAATCTTGACCCGTCGTGGGTTTTCGTCCTAGGTCATTGCCACCTTGCGGGCGGCCAGAGGTCCAGCTACGACTAGTATTTATCACAGAACTTGGGAGGCCTTCTATTCATGGTGTTCTGGATCGTCAAGGAACCCGAGGGTTTTTTCCATTCCCAACTTCTTGGCCTTTCTGCAATGTGGTCTGGTCAAGGGTCTAGCAGTTAGTACCTTGCGGGGTCAGGTCTCTGCACTATCCGGGCTTTTTCGGAAGGCTATTGCCTCACGCAGGGATGTGCGTTCATTTTTTCGCGGGGTTGCACATCAGTTTCCGCCTCGGAGGGCGGTTGTGGCTCCTTGGCGGCTCAATTTAGTTTTGGAGGCTCTTCAGCATGGGCCGTTTGAGCCTATGGATTCAGCTACGCTTTACTTGCTTTCTTGGAAGGTGGCCTTCCTGGTGGCGGTCACCTCTTTAAGAAGGGTTTCGGAGTTGGCGGCACTGTCTTGCTCGCCCCCTTTTTTGGAATTCCACCCGGATCGTGTGGCGCTTCGTACCCGTGGAGATTTTTTACCTAAAGTGGTGTCGCGTTTTCCACCTCAATCAGGACATCCTGTTGCCTTCCCTCTGTCCGAAACCAAAGAGTCTGAAGGAGCGGGCCTTGCACTCGTTTGATTTGGTGCGGGCATTGAAGTTCTATCTTTCAATCACGCAAGGGTTTCGAAAATCGGATTCTCTGTTTGTGATTCCTGCTGGTCGTCGCCGTGGTCAGCGGGCTTCCAAGGACACTATAGCTCGGTGGATATGTTCGGCTATCCTGGAGGCGTACCGGCTCAAGGGCGAGCCTTGTCCGGTTAAGGTTCAAGCTCATTCCACGAGAGCTGTTGGTTCGTCGTGGGCTTTTCGTCAGGGGGCTTCGGCAGCGCAGCTCTGCCGGGCGGCTACCTGGTGCTCCGTTCACACTTTTACTAAATTTTATAAAGTGAACGTGAGTGCTTCCGCCAATGCGGCCTTGGTACGCAGGGTCCTGCAGGCGGCAGTGGTTTAGGTTATCTCTTTATTTTTTGTTCGGCGCTTGTTGCGCACTTGCCTAAGTTGTTGGGGTGTTGGCGATCCTGCCACTGTTTCCCACCCTTGAGTTTTGGACTGCTTTGGGACTTCCCACTAGTAATGGATCTGTGTCTTCCTTCCTTCCCTTCTGCTGCTGAAAGACGGATTTTGGTAAGGCCTTACCTGTAAAATCCTTTTCAGCGAAGGAAGGAAGGGAGACACAGCACCCTCCCATGGCAGAAGTGTATTATGGTTTTTCTAGATGCGGCGCGACTCCCTCCTGATGGCGGTCATCTGGTCTGGGGTTGGCGCACTAGGGCTCTGTTCCAGCATTGCCAGCTCATCGCAGTTGTCAGGTCCATTAAGTAGTGCCTGGGACTGTGTGTTTTCATGCTGTTATATACATAACCTGTTCTCTCACATTTATGAATTTTCAGAAGGGGTTGTGTTGTTCCCCTGGTGTTGTCTGCTCTTCCTTAGCTTGTGTACGGACTGGAGAACATGGGAGTAGGAGGAGCCTAAGCTGGAGGGGCCGGTTGTCACTTTTTCTAAATCTGAGGTGAACTATCCTGTGGGGCTCCGCCTACCCCCACTAGTAATGGATCTGTGTCTCCCTTCCTTCCTTCGCTGAAAAGGATTTTACAGGTAAGGTCTTACCAAAATCCGTCTTTTTCTCGTTTTACCCTATAGCCTATTTACACTCCACTTCTCAGCAGCTCTCGTTTATAATCTTTCAGTGTAAATGCATATTAAGTCTCAGCATTGGCTTACCCTGCCTGTTCTGTAGAGATTCTCAGCAGCCATCTTATTATCATCACAGACAGGATTAAAATAAAAGGTAACATCTTGTCATATAGATAATACAGGATCCACCATTCACAAAAGGCGATGGTCTCAGCTGACCTTCTCCCCCCTCTCTGCACAATGACCTCTGCACAGGTCAGAGAGCATGCCTATAACCCAGTGAACATCCACAGTCTAAAGTGGTCCATATATCCACTGTAAGGCTTATCAGCTGAGGTAATATTGCCGCCTGATCATTTAGAGAGAATACAATTAGAAAAATCTTGACAATCAGAAATTAAAAACCTATTGATAAAAAAGAATATAAATGTCTGGTTTTAATAATTACAGAAATTTCTAGCTGATATATTCCTTAACATGATCAACACTCGTATAAGACGTAGATAGTACTCGGACCTCACAAGTGACCGTGGTCAGATAGTATTTAATCTAAATCACAATTAGTCAGGAAGCAGGAAACCACTAGAATAAAATTCCGCAAGTACAACAAACGTGATTGTATATTATCATGTCGTCACTGAATTTTGGGTCTTCTATCCTTTGGATTACGAGCTCGGAGAGAATGAAGACACAGGACAGGATGTTTGTGTCTAAACATACTCTAAAAACTTTATTACAAAACACAGGGCTAATATACACCCTAAAGGCAGGAAACGGATTTGCCATATATGGTTCGATTATACAGTTTAGCTGAACAAGCGAAAAAAACTAGTTTCTGTATGCTTTAAAATATTTAATTAGACTTATCTAGTTAGCAAGGTCATTTCATCTTTCTGCAAGAACACATTATTGCTACAAGAAGAAACATCTGGCCAGGGAGAATCACGTTATCTTTTTAGCAAGGACACGCTATTGATACTAGAAGGAACATTTCAGCTTGCTGTTTTTTTACCTAAAATAACTGTCAGACTTATATAGCATAGATGGGGCCTTTAAACTTGAGGGACTCCATCTTCTGCTATAACATTCCATCCTTTTGTTCCTTCATTTATCAATACGAATTTCTATGTTTTCTTTTAGTACAATGCTGAATACACATTAAAAAAAGCTTAAAAACCAAATAAACCGCAAGACACATTAGCAAAACCTGTAAAATAGCTTGTACTATACCAGCCAACCACCCACCAATACCTTTAAACCAATTTGCGGGATTTAGAAAGGAAAATCTCTGTGTGGAATTATTGGCCAAAGTATCTGAACAGTTCACTCAAAAGTTTATCTCTTCCCATGAGACTGGGACAGCGAGAAAGGGTATGCTAGTGGACGTCACAGGGGCATGTGTACATATCCAACAATTAGCAATGGTCTGGTTTTGCTCCTTTAGTCCATCGATTAGAGCAAGATGGTGTCTAATGAATCTATTGTCGTCTCCATCCATGGTGCCTAACCTAGTCCATGCACCTGTGGTCGCAAGAATGCAGGTAAGTATAAACAATGTCATCAGTCTTTGTCCGCTGGTTCTCCTAGTATCTTTTTGCAATGGGACGCGTGGATCCAGGTCTCTTTTCCCTCTAACTTAACGGCTGTGTTTGTGGTCAGCAGAACTTGAAAGGGTCCATCAAACCGTGGATCTAGGCTTTTCCTCACGTGTCTTTTTATAACCACCCAGTCTCCAGGTTGCAGCGTATGGCTGCTAGAGTCTTGATCTGGATCTGGAAGAGAACTGAAGACATTATCATGTACTTGCTTAATCTTTTTGTGTAAAGTCCTCACATAGGAACTTAGCACATGGTTGTTCATTTCTAATGCTTGCGGATAGAAACACCCTAGGCTGGGTACGTTGCCAAACAATATCTCATATGGAGAGAGTCCAGTCTTTCTATTAGGCGTGTATCTTACTGAAAACAGAGCAAGTGGTAAACAGTCCGGCCATGGTTTTCCTGTCTCAGCCATGGCTTTCTGAATTTTTAATTTCAATGTCCCATTCAGTCTTTCCACTTTACCACTACTTTGTGGGTGATATGGGGTATGGAATGCTTGTTGAATTCCTAGAGCTGACATGACTTCATTCATTATTTCACCTGTGAAGTGTGTACCTCTGTCACTCTCAATTACCTCTGGTACCCCATACCTGCAGACCACCTCCGCAAGCAGTTTCTTTGCCGTTGCCGCAGCCGTGGCTTTGGCAATCGGGAAAGCCTCTGGCCATCCTGAGAACAAATCAATACAAACCAACACATATTCCCATGATCCTGACTTTGGCAGCTGAATATAATCAATTTGCAGTCTCTCGAATGGATGGAGGGGACGGGGTGTGTGTTTGGGTGGTGTTTTAACTACTCTACCCTGATTATGTGTAGCACATATCATGCACCCTTGTACCAGGTTTTCAATACAGGTGGAGAATCCTGGTGCCACCCAATGTTTCTGCATCACACTCATCACATCCGTTTTAGATTGGTGTGTCGGCCCATGTAGTATCTGGGCAGCTGCTGGGTACAGTGCCCTTGGAAGTCATCGTCGTGTCCCTTTCCCCCATACCCCATTTGCTTCATTCAGGCATGCACCTTCCTTTAACCACTTATCAACCTCCTCCTTTTGAGCCTGAGCCTGCATTTGGGATAAGATGTCCTCCGACACAAAGGGGTTTTTAGGGGCACTTAACTGACGTACTGTTGACCCTTGTTGCGGCTTACAGGCTGCTGTTTTTGCCGCTGCATCTGCCATCGCATTTCCTCTGCTTACCTGGTCGGTGCGCCTGGTATGTGCTCTTACCTTTATGACAGCTACTTGTTTAGGTAGTTGTAGCGCATCAATTAACTGCTGGACCGCATCAGCATTCTTAATGGGGTGTCCTGCTGCCGTCAGGAAACCTCTTGACTTCCATATTGGACCAAAATCATGCGATATACCGAATGCGTACCTAGAATCTGTGTAAATGTTAACAATACTACCTTCCGCTAGTTTACAGGCCTCGGTTAGGGCCCTAAGTTCAGCTTCTTGAGCCGACTGGTGTGGGAGCATTGGTTCTGCCTTGATTACTGCATTGAGGGAGACAACTGCATATCCAGTATGGAAGGTACCTGAATCGTACTGATGACGGGATCCATCTACAAAAAATTCAAAATCTGCATTTTGTAATTCATGTTCAAATCCAGTAGGTAAACCTGCCGTTTCTTGTGCCATCATTTGTACACAGTCATGAGGAACTTCCTCTCTTGGATCTTCCTTAAAAAGCACAGTACCTGACTCCTCCTTTAAATCCGAGAGAGGTAACAAAGTTGCTGGATTCAGGGTAGTACACCTCTGTAAAGAAACATTGGGAGGCATTAACAGTGCACATTGTAACCTGAGATGACGTGCTGCTGAGAGGTGAGCGGGTTGCACTTGATTCAATATAGTGTAGACATCATGAGGTGTTAGAACGGTGAGCGGGTGGTCAAGAACAATGTCTGCGGATTTATGGAGTAATAGTCCAACAGCATGCAGAGCACGTACACAGGATGGTGCACCTCTGGCTACCGCATCCAATCTGCCACGAAAGTAGGCAACAGGTCTCTGATTATCACCGTGTGTTTGAGTTAAAACTCCTGCTGCATGTCCAGCTTGTTCATGAAGGTACAGAGTAAATGGGAGCTCATAATTAGGGGTACCCAAAGCTGGAGCGGCCAAAATACGGTTCTTGAGAGAATAAAACAGTCTATTGCCTCTGATGTTAGTACAAAAGGTGTTGGGGTAAGACAGTCATAGAGGGGCTGCATTAAAACAGAGATGGCATGAATCCACTGTCTGCAATAGGAAACAAGTCCAAGAAAAGTTCTGAGGGCTGCAACATTAATGGGGACGGTGAATGCCTGTACTGCTTGTTTGCGTGCATTTGTTAAATGACGAGCTCCTGGTGTAATGCAATGTCCCAAAAAGGTGACTGAAGATTTACAAAACTGAAGCTTATCTTTCGATGCCTTGCAGCCAGCGTGATAGAGAAACAACATAAGCGATATAGTTGCACTATGACATTGTTTCCTGGAGGGGGCACAAATGAGCAGGTCATCGACATATTGCAGAACAACGATATGTGGTTCAGACCATCCCTCCAGTATTTCCTGCAGGCTTGCAGTGTACATTGTGGGTGAATTCTGGGCACCCTGTGGCAACACTGTCCATGTATATTGACTACCCTGGAATGTGAAAGCAAACAGGTACTGGCAGTCAGGATGTAATGGTACACTGAAAAATGCATTTGCCAAATCAACCACTGAAAAGCAAAGAGAATTAGAAGGTATCTGTGACAGAAGAGTATGCGGGTTGGGCACAACTGGTGTTAGAAGTTCTGTGGCTTTGTTAACCAACCGGAGGTCATGGACCATTCTATATGCGGCTGGTTGTCCTGGCACGCTCTTTTTCTTTACTGGGAACAGGGGAGTGTTGCAAGGGGACTGGGTTTTGACTAGGACTCCTCTCTGTAGTAATTTTTGGACCTGCTGGGCTATGGCATTCTCCTGAGCCGAGCTAAGGGGATACTGCTTCTGTTGAGGCAAGATGGCTCCTGGTTTTAATTTCACCATTACTGGTTGAACTCTTAACCTACCAACATCTGTTTTGCCTGAGGCCCAAAAATCATGTGGTACAGCCTGCTCCAATATCGGGGGAAACTCATTTGTCTCTTCTATGCTGGCAATATCTAGTGACATAATTTTGCAAAGGGTACTTGGTTTTAAACCTGGGGTCATGGTGACAGTGCCATCGGGATGATACTCAATATGTGCTTGTAATTGGGACAACACATCATTTCCCAAAAGGTTACATTGGCCTCGGGGCGATACCATGAGCTGGCTATGTACAGTAGCTCCTTGAATTTGCAGGGGAATTCTTTTAGTGACAGGAAGCAGGACAGACGGGGAATTGAAGGGGGTGGCAATGACATGATGTGAAAAATCAGTGTCAGTATATGGCCAATCACCTTGCGTAATTACTGAATTGTCGGCCCCCGTATCTACTTGGAAATCGATTTCATGTCCCCCTGGTATGTTCACCTGCACTATACAACTGGGAGTTGGGGGTAAGGAGATGAGGGGGTTCATGTGCAAGCTCCCCTCATCCTATGGGGGCGTTGTTTGGTCGGCTGGAGGACCCGTACTCTGAGCATTTGGATACGGGTTGGTCCTACAGTTCTTTCTAAAATGTCCTGGCTTTTTACATCCGTAACATAGTCTCTGTCCTTCTCCTTCAGTCTGTCCTCTGCCTCTGTTGTTTCTGGGGGTCGTCTCTACTATATGTATTCTGGCAGCTCTTTTTGCCTGCGCTATGTCATGCTGTGCCCCCTGAGCTATTCTAGCTAAATCTTCTGCCTTCACTGATCTCCAGTCCGGTCTACTTGCTTTTACCTTCTCTGCAATCTCTTTCTTTAGTCCATTCATGAAAGCACTTGCTAATACCCTCTCACTAGTCTTATTCCCGGGGTTGAACCCCATTTCTGACCAGGTTTTCTTTAGTGCATAGAAATAATCCTTAGGATCTTCCTCCTTTCCCTGCACTCTATCTTCTAGTGTAACTTGCTTTTCTGCTTGCCTGTCTTGACATGCTTTTACCAACGCTGCTGCGAATAGGACTCCAGCTGCTGCATCATTAGATTCTGCATCTACGGGTCCGGTCCTATTGGCATACTGTTTTTTTGTCTCATCTATCAACCTATCATAGCGGGCTTCATCTGCCAATTTTCCCTTAATTACCCCCTGCAGATCTATTCTAGTGGCATGATACGTATCCTGTATGGTGGTGATCATTCTAGCAAAACCCATAGGGGACTGGGACGGATCTGGCAGCTGGGAGATCAGTGCCAACTGCTCTGAAGGACTCCATGGTCTATACATTAACAGTGTACGAGCTTCCTGACCTGGAACCACTGCATCCCCCCCTGCTGCTGCTGCTGCTGGTGCTCCTGGCACAACTACCGTCCTCATTGGGAATAGACTAGCTGGGTGGGGTCTCGGTCCTCCACATGCCACACAGATGTCTACTGTCAAGGGGTTCTGTTGTCCACATCTGGGGCAAACCCAACATTTAGGTTCCTGGGAATTCTGGTACTGGGGTGGGGGTGACGTCGGGAGCGGACAGGGAGGAAAATCTGTCATTCCAGTTTTTGTCAGTCTGTAACGTCCGTCTCCTAATTCTTCAATCTTTCCTTCAAAATAAGCGCATGCATTCATCCATACATCTACTGTCTTCAACAGACCCTTATCTTTCAACCATCCATGATAGGAGTTAAAGAAGGATTTCCATTTCTCTCCATTCATCTCTCCATTCTCATTCATTCCCGCTTTACACAATATTTTGTCAATTCCAATCAGTGCCTGTTTCCCTTCTCTGCGTACCACTAAGTCTTTGGCTATAATGCCTTCCTTGGCATTTTGGTTCCCCATTTTTTTCGGTTCTCCTCACCTAGAAGAGACTCCTCAGTCACTTAGACAATGGGCCACAAAGGTTTCTGAACCATTCCACTACTAGCCTCTCTAGGACTTATACGCCAACCAGAAAAACAGACCAAAAACATCAATCCCGGGACACATCCACAACACAATCATCGGATCCATACTTTCATTAAATTCTCCAAAGGATAGAAGGCAGGACTGTCAATTTATCTGAGAGATTCTACTGGTTCAAAGGGACCTGAGCCAGACAACAATCTGTTGAATTACCTGGGGAGCCGACCGCTCGGGGGTGAGGGAGTCTCTTCTATGCAGTGATATAATTAGGTAGAATATAACAGTTATTCTTACCTCAGCGCTGTATATATCACCAACAGAGAGCTTCACTCGTCCCACGTCTCGGACCGGTCGAGCACCCTTGGGTAAATTAACTCAAGGTCCCTGTTCGAGGCGCCAGCTGTCGTCACTGAATTTTGGGTCTTCTATCCTTTGGATTACGAGCTCGGAGAGAATGAAGACACAGGACAGGATGTTTGTGTCTAAACATACTCTAAAAACTTTATTACAAAACACAGGGCTAATATACACCCTAAAGGCAGGAAACGGATTTGCCATATATGGTTCGATTATACAGTTTAGCTGAACAAGTGAAAAAAACTAGTTTCTGTATGCTTTAAAATATTTAATTAGACTTATCTAGTTAGCAAGGTCATTTCATCTTTCTGCAAGAACACATTATTACTACAAGAAGAAACATCTGGCCAGGGAGAATCACGTTATCTTTTTAGCAAGGACACGCTATTGATACAAGAAGGAACATTTCAGCTTGCTGTTTTTTTACCTAAAATAACTGTCAGACTTATATAGCATAGATGGGGCCTTTAAACTTGAGGGACTCCATCTTCTGCTATAACAATCATTAGGCTATATTTAGTAGCTTTACCGAGAATTCTATAATAAAGGCTCAGTGGTCAATGTTCTCGTGTATAAAACATTCACATAACATAAAAATAAGTAACAATGCATAACACTGACGTGGTAAATATAAAGCTTCCTCCTAAAAGGAAAACCCCACGCGGGGAGAGGACCACATCTGAAGACTCGACAATGACACATTATGATGGAATGATCATCTCGGAGCTTCTCCTGCTGAGCCTTCACCTCTTTCCAGGACATCGAGGAAAAAAAGAAAATACCTGACTATTCAAGGAACCATTCCTGAATAATTCTTAGTATTCTGGGATATTTGGCTGCATCCGTTCTTTATGGAAATAAGGATCTACAAAAGCCAAACTGTTGTAAAATGCAGCAAATGTTCTATTGTGTGGTATACTGGGATCTACGGGGGCTTCAAACTCTGGGGTGACCATTATAAAGCAGCACAGAGCCCATTGTATAAACTCTACTGGTATATTTAGCTGTATTAGAACCAAAATATCTAACTGAAGGCCCACCATACATATTAGACTAATGTTGACCTATCCCACCGATATTGACAGATTCAGCTGAAACTCAAATGTGTATGGGGGCCCAGACAACTGATTGTTGGGGAAGTTAAAGGGGTATTCCTATCTCCAAGATCCTATCCCAATATGTAGTAGGTGTAATAATAATATTAGCAAATACCTCCAATTAGAAATGTAGTATAGTCCTTCTGATTAGCAATGTTGCTTACCCCATGTGCAAGGCATTGCAGTAGCTTAGGCATCCATGGTTACGACCACACATAGTTACGCTTAGTGGTCGTAACAATGAATACCTAAGCTACTGCAATGCCCTGCACATGGGGTAAGTGACATAGCTAGTCAGAAGAACTATCCCACATTTATAATTGTAGGTATTTGCTAATATTATTACACCTACTACATATTGGGATAGGATTTTGGAGATGAGAATACCTCTAAAGTGTCCGACATGTCCGATTTTGAACTATTGATCCTTCTGTTTCCCTGGAGATAGCTTATCACCAAAGATGTAGGACTGCGGTTCTCTTATAGAGAACACAGAGACACTCGGCTGAAGTACTCTTGTGTATGGGACAACGCTTTACTGTTGGAATTGCTGTGGCATATGAGAGGAGACTGACTATGAGCATCACTATCACGGTGAAAATATTTAGGATTTTTAAAGTCCTAATTTTAGGAGGTCCAAGTCCTAAAAAAATATTATTAACCAGGAACAATGTATTATTTAGAAAAAGACTCATCCATCGCCTGATTGGATTGTTTATAGTCATCTCATCTGCCCATGTAAACAGGACGTGCTGCCGACAATAAGCAACCATCTTGGTACACTTTGTATCGGCCCTTTTGAAAAGGCTTTATATGAGCACCGGTGGACTTGTTAGTGGGGCTGTGGCCTGACGCTGATGATTGGCCACACTATCAGTATTCGGTCAGTATTTTTTCTCAGGAGTGGGAGCCAAAACCAGGTGAGGAACAATCAGAGAAACGGTCTAATAGAAACAAGTCACCAATTCTGCATTTATCACCCACTCCTGGTTTTGGCTCCCACTCCTGAGAAAAAATACTGACCGATTACTGATAGTGGGGCCGTGGCCTCAGGCCACAAGTCCACAGTGCATGACCGTGCTCATTCATGTGTATTTGTACATGTGAGATCTGAAATGAACGTGAACGACTGTGACCTGTTTGGTGAGATAAAGGTTACTGACGCACTTGATCTAAACTTAGTCCCGCAGTCCGGCTTCACCCATTTTTTTCCTACAGATCATATTACCTGAACTTATCATGTGTCTTCCCAGGCTGTAAACAGAGAGGAGGCAGTACATTGTAAAGACGAGGCCTACAGCGTCCAAAGCCCAAACCCGAGAAGCCAACAACTAATCTGTCATGTGTACAAATACATTCCACCCCTCTGTTATCCTGATCAGACAAGGAGCTCACATGGCTCATTACAGGACGGGACGGAAATTCTCTTAAAGTGATCTACACCTCCGACATTAAATGTGACGATACGTTTCTAATGTCTAGACGGAGTGAGCCGTCTTTCTTTTTGACGAAGAAGAAGCCTGCTCCCGCCGGGGAGGTAGATTTCCGGATAAATCCCCGGGCCAGATTCTCCTCAATATATTCAGACATGGACCGGGTCTCAGCAGCGGACAAAGGGTAAAAACGCCCACGGGGAGGAGTAGCGCCAGGTATCAGGTCGATTGGGCAATCGTATGGTCTATGAGGGGGTAATGTCTCTGCTTCTCTTTTATTAAAGACATCCGCATAAGACCAATAGGGAACCTGTAGGCCGGGTAGATTGGCTGGGGTAGGAGAAGGACAGGCAGGAAGAACGGGAACTAAACAAGTCTTATGGCAGTCCTCTCCCCAGCGAAGGACTTCTCCGGTCTGCCAATCAAGCACGGGTGCATGTTTCTGGAGCCAAGGTAGGCCTAGCAAGAGGGCGTGAGAGAGTCCAGGCAGAACATGGAAGAAGATGCTCTCAGAGTGCAGCATTCCCACCTGCAGAGTTATGGATTCGGTGATGAGTTGAATGGGATGCGGTAAGAGACCCCCATCCACGGAGGCGACAGATAAGGGTACAGCCAGGGGTTTGGTGGGAATGTGGTATTTCTCTACCAGGGATAGAGAAATGAGATTTCCGGCAGCTCCAGAGTCAAGTTGAGCTAGTTCACAGAAACTGTTCTCCCCGCAGATGATAGAGACCGACAGCATCAGAGATGGAGAGGGTTTACTCTTGTCTAGGACGACCTCTCTGAGCGATCCTAGACACAGGCGTTTCCCGACCTCTCCGGGCAGGAACGGATCCGGTGCTCCTTACTGCCACAGTAGAAGCAGCTCCCCTCGGCACGGCGTAATTCTTGACGGGTTTTGACCATCTTGGTCTGGTCGACCTGCATAGGCTCGGGTGAGTGCCCCTGAGGAGGAACGGAGGAAGTGACGGGTTTCTGAAAGGTAGGGGCAAGGCGTGGAAACCTCCTCTCACGGGTGACCTCTTTGGTGCGCTCCTGGAACCGGATGTCAATCCGGGTGGCGAGTGTTATTAAGTCGTCGAGAGTGGTAGGAATGTCCCGAGCGGCGAGTTCATCTTTAATACGGCCGGACAGACTCTCCCAGAAGACGGACACCAGGGCGTCGTTATCCCAGGCAAGCTCCGAAGCAAGGGTACGGAACCGTATGGCATATTGGCCCACGGTGAGACTTCCTTGACGGAGGCGTAGCAGAGATGAGGCGGATGAGGTCTTCCGTCCTGGTTCGTCGAAGACTTTCCGGAAAGCCGTGAGAAAGGCTGGCAGGTTGGACACCAGGGAATCTCCTCTCTCCCATAGAGGATTTAGCCAAGCCAGCGCCTCCCCCGTGAGATGGGACATGATGAAGGCTACTTTGGCTCAGTCGGTGGAAAACTGATGTGCCAAAAGTTCGAAGTGCAGAGTGCACTGGTTAGTGAAGCCCCGTGCCTGACCGGGATCTCCGCCAAAACGAGGCGGGGCGGAGAGACGGGGACCGGGAAGGGATGCTATGGTATTGCTGTGCAGCGGCGGCGCCGGGGTAGTAAGTGTGCGAGTGGAAGCAGCTCCCGATAAGACAGTCAGTGTGTCCAGGCGAGAGTTAACACTACGCAGGTGACTCAGGATGGACTCCTGTTGGGACCTCTGACGGGAAAGTTCATGACATAGGTCCGAGAGCGAGGGAGCTTGGGTGCCACCGGGTTCCATGGCCTGAGCAAACTGTAACGGGTGTGGGAGGTGGAACCTCTGAGCTACTATACAAAGGGTAGTCCTTGTAAGGAAGCGGGTGGCTCCCAGGGAAGGCGGGTAGGTAGACACTGCAAGTGACAAGGACAGTCTCAGGGTAGAAGGGCAGGGCGGTCACAGCAAGTGACGGGGACAGTCTCTTGACAGGCGGGTGGTCACGGCAAGTGACGGGGACAGTCTCTTGACAGGCGGGTGGTCACGGCAAGTAACGGCTAAGCCTCCAGGTAGGCTAGCAGGCAGGTAGCAGGTGAGTGCTCCCAGGTGAGCGAGTAAGAGTCTCTGGACAGGCAGGTGGTCACAGCAAGTGACTGCTAAGCCTCCAGGTAGGCTAGCAGGCAGGTAGCAGGAGAGCGCTCCCAGGTGAGCGGGTGAGAGTCTCTGGACAGGCAGGTGGTCACAGCAAGTGACGGCTAAGCCTCCAGGTAGGCTAGCAGGGGGGTAGCAGGTAAGCACTCCCAGGTGAGCGCTCCCAGGTGAGCGCTCCCAGGTGAGCGGGTAAGAGTCTCTGGACAGGCAGGCAGGTATCTGGCAGGTAGTTCCTGGTCCGCAGGCGGACTGATCCATAGACAGACTGGCAGGTGCTGGTAGGCAGACTGTCGGACCACAGGATTGCAAGCAGGTAGACAGAAATCAGGCAGATATCAGGCAGGTATCAGGCAACGGGATCTGAGGGCTGAAGCAGAGTTGAAAGGCTTTGCAACAACAGAGCTCGGGCACCTCCATTTTGGAGGAGGTGCCTTATATATGGTGAGGTCCTCCGGCCATTGGCCGGGGACTCCTTAGGACGGCGCGCTGCCCCTTTAAGAGAGAGGGAGCGCGCGCGCGCCCTAAGCACCTTGACCGGGAAGCAGCGTGCGCTGCCAGCAGAGCGGGAGGAAGACGCCGGGCACGGAGCGGAGAGGTGAGGGGAACGGCGTCCCAGCCTAGCAGGAGGCAGGGACGCCGACGCTACAGTCGTCACGTGATTGTAGCAGCCGTCACGTGATTGTGGCAGCCGTCATGTGATTGTGGCAGCCGTCACATGATTGTGGCAGCCGTCACGTGCTGGTATAACACGCTGCAATTAGAAATGGGAATCGGCACAGGAGTCACAATATAAAGTCAGTGCTGGTAGTAACACAAGAATCCAACAAGCCGAGCGTCCACACGTCGTCCAACAGCCCAACATGGATGATGAGAAGCTGCAGGACGTCACATAATCCGCGATATTCAGGCAGAGAACACAAACCGCAATGTGCTGCCACCGACATCTTCATCAGCTCAAGAGGAGGCGACTGTGTAAGAACATCACCGTTTTGTTTTCCCCCCTGAATATCGTGGATTATTAGATGACTGATGTTCTGCTACTTTTTCTTTTTGAAGTTGTCTACACACATAATGGCTGCAGAGGACTGAGAGAAAGTCCACAGGGAACAAAAGAGAAGTCGGGAACAGAAGGGGAGACGAGGGCTGAGCCACTTACACAGACAGAAAGCTGAGGAGGACATGTTATTACTCCAGGATCTGCTCCATTCATTCCTTATGTGGCATCCAAGTGCTGAGCTCGGCTTTTTCCAGAGCCCCATAGAGAATGAATGGAGCTGCAGTTGTTCCCTGACTTTCCGTTCCTTCCCCATCAGACGATGGTTCGCAGTGGTCAGACCCCACGATCAGTAAGTGATCACTGAGCCTGTGGATAAGTGATAACTAAAGTTGACAAATCCCCAGGCCCGGATGGGATACACCCGCGAGTACTGCAGGAATTAAGTAATGTCATAGATAGACCATTATTTTTATTTTATTTTATTCAAAAAGGGGACAGAAACCGAACTTGGAAATTATAGGCCGGTAAGCTTAACCTCTACTGTGGGAAAAATCCTGGAGGGTTTCCTAAGAGATTCTATAATAGAGTATCTGAAAAAGAATAGCCTCATGACCCAATATCAACATGGGTTTACAAGGGACCGTTCCTGTCAGACTAATCTGATCAGTTTTTATGAGGAGGCAAGTTCTGGACTGGACCAAGGAAATGCAGTGGATGTTGTGTATATGGACTTTTCAAAAGCTTTTGATACGGTTCCACACAAAAGGTTGATACATAAAATGAGAACAATGGGGATAGGGGAAAATATATGTATGTGGGTTAAGAATTGGTTCAGTGATAGGAAACAAAGGGTGGTTATTAATGGAAAACACTCAGACTAGGTCTCATTTAACAGTGGGGTACCACAGGGGTCAGTATTGGGCCCCCTTCTTTTTAACATATTTATTAATGACCTTGTAGGGGGCATACAGAGTACTATTTCAATATTTGCAGATGACACTAAACTCTGCAGGGTAATCAATACAGAGGAGAACAATTTTATATTACAGGAGGATCTATGTAAACTAGAAGCTTGGGCTGATAAATGGCAAATGAGCTTTAATGGGGATAAATGTAAGGTAATGCACTTGGGCAGAGGAAATAAAATGTATAATTATATGCTTAATTGTAAAACACTGGATAAATCTGTCACTGAAAAAGACCTGGGTGTATTGGTGGACGACAAGCTCATGTTTAGTGGCCAGTGTCAGGCAGCTGCTGCAAAGGCAAATAAAATAATGGGATGCGTTAAAAGAGGCATAGATGCTCATGAGGAGAAGATAATTTTACCTCTATACAAGTCATTAGTGCGACCACACTTAGAATACTGTGTACAGTTCTGGTCTCCGGTGTATAAGAAAGACATAGCTGAACTAGAGCGGGTGCAGAGAAGAGCGACCAAGGTTATTAGAGGACTGGGGGGTCTGCAATACCAAGACAGGTTATTACACTTGGGGTTATTTACTGTGGAAAAACGAAGGCTTAGGGGTGATCTTATTACTATGTACAAGTATATGAGGGGACAGTACAAAGACCTTTCTACTGATCTTTTTACTCTGAGGCCAGAGACGGGGACAAGGGGGCATCTTCTACGTCTGGAGGAAAGAAGGTTTAATCATAATCACAGACGGGGATTCTTTACTGTAAGAGCAGTGAGACTATGGAGCTCTCTGCCTCATGATGTTGTAATGAGTGATTCACTAATAAAATTTAAGAAGGGCATGGATTCCTTTCTTGAAAAGTATAATATTACAGGTTGCAAAAACTAGATTCCATGATAGGGCGTTGATCCAGGGAACTAGTCTGATTGTCGTATGGAGTCGGGAAGGAATTTTTTTCCCCAATGTGGAGCTTAGTGTTTGCCACAGGGTTTTTTTTTGCCTACCTCTGGATCAACATGTTAGGCTATGGGTTGAACTAGATGGATTTAGTCTTCCTTCAACCTTAAAAACTATGTTACTATGTATGTAACTTGTTATCTTCAGACATCCCCTCTAAGCAATGGCGCACGCCAGCAGTGAAGGCGGGAGGAGACGCTGGGTACAGGGAAGACTTTACCTCTGGGGGCCACATATAGGGCATGTGAGGGGTGGACACTTCCCGTATTCACCATTACTGAGCCCCCGCTCTGTACCGCTCTTATCTGAGTGCAGGAGACACAGCAGTCACTAATCAGCCACTCTCCGGCACTTGCAGCTGTCCGAGCTCTGCTGTGCCTGTTAGGGGTGAAGTTCGGGTCCTAGGAGGCAGCGACTATGCAGCCTGCAAAGCAGATGACAGCCCAGGTACCACGTCTCCGGATAAATCTCCACCTTGTGAGCTGCTTCTTGTGCAGCAGCCCCATGCAAGTCGCTCCGCTCTCCTCAGCCAGCTCCTGCTGAAGACTGAGCTCCTCTGCCCAATCTAGGAGCCCAATAGCCCTGATCACACCAGTGGTAGCCCAGTGCTGCTGGGGGGGGCAGGGCTAGATCCGATTTACAGATAGCAAACTAATCAGCCCTAGATATTTCTAATAGCTGCAGAGCAGGCGACATAACTCTGACCGGTGTCCTCATAGACCTCTCCTCAGCCGGGACTAATAAGAGCAGTAAGATGGCCGTCATGGGGTCCATTGTTAGATCTCGGCTGCCATAGAAACTCATCGGCACCATGATCGCGCCTCCCTCTCCGGTCTTAAGTGCCTAAATGCTGTGAAAGCCACTGACTGTGTCATATAAGGGGTTAAGCTGCCAGGATCAGGGTTGGCTCCACTGCTGGCGCCTGAGGCAGGAGCGGGACTGTGTTATACCGCCACACGACTGCCGCAGATCTTGTAAGAGTCCTGACTGCACCTGCCTGATGATAATGTGTCCTATAACGCGGGTCCTGGTACCAGACTGCCCTTTACATATTAATCACTAGCAGGGAACCAGTTACTTACAGGTTCTAGTTTCTGATGTGTTTCCAGGACCTGTAGTTATCAACATTTTACCCTTAAGGCCCAGTTATAATATTACTGCAACACTCTCACTACATATGAGGGTCTTGTACCTGTATACCTGCCCTGTGTGCGGCGCAAAAGTATATAACAAAATGTGTGTACACAAATACCTATCTCCTGAATGGTATTACTCCTAGATCTCCTGTACATAGAAATATGAGGTTCTTAGCGCACACTTTGAGCAAATTGTGCGAGCCCATCTGCCACCGTCAAGGCGACCTCTTCAGATGGGTCCCTACACTAACACTACACTAACTTACTAACTGGGACCACCATTTTTAATGTTTATTATTACTGTACTAATGCAATCAATTGTACCTGTTATAATTCATTTTTTAATTAGTTTTATAATTTTTTATTACTCTTGTGTTTATGATAATGGTATTACTAAAATCCCTATACTTAGTGTTGATCCAGAAGAAGGCAAAAACCCCAGGACACCTTCAGCCAATTTGTGTCACAGGGGAAAAATTCCTTCTTGACCCCGAGAAAAGGCGATCAGTCCTAGGACCCTGGATCAAATCTAATAATGTTATTACTAGTTATTAATAATTCTTATTAATATTACACAACTAATTGTACTGCTACTGCAGTTATTAGTATTTTAATTTAGGTTTTTGTACTTTTTATAGATTATATATTATTTATGTCCTGCTATCTTATTACTTTGCTATTCTAACTTTTCTATAACTACTTAAAATAATCAAAACAACACTATAATTATTTTTATATTCTTACTATTATTAACATCCTGCTATCTTATTACAGTATTATTCTACTTTCCTATCACTACTAATACTACCCTATACCTAGAGTGTTGATCCAGAAGAAGGCAAAAACCCCAGGACACCTTCAGCCAATTTGTGTCACTGAGGAAAAATTCCTTCTTGACCCCGAGAAAAGGCGATCAGTCCTAGGACCCTGGATCAAACCTAATAATGTTATTATTAGTTGTATAATTAATATATTACTTATTGTACTACTGGAGTTATTTTAATTTATGTTTTTATTTTTATAAATATAGCTATTTAATATTCTTCTTATTATTAATAACCTGCTATATTTTTACATTATTATTATTCTTTCCTATCACTACTAATACTACCCTATAACTACAGTATTGATCCAGAAGAAGGCAAAAACCCCTGGACACCTTCAGCCAATTTGTGTCACAGGGGAAAAATTCCTTCTTGACCCCGAGAAAAGGCGATCAGTCCTTGGACCCTGGATCACACTGCTATTCTACCTACTACTATTACTACTGTTATTTTATTACTATTTTATTTATTTCTTACTATTATCACTAGTATTATTACTCTTATTACACTAATACTGATACACTACCACTATATTACACTATCCTGCTGTTATTTGGTGGTCTGATACTTACCAGCCGGTATTGCCGTATGTGATGTTATCGGCAGAGAGGTTCCAGCAGGATGGTCCACATGATGTTCCTCTTTCCTCTCAAATACCGGTTGATGTACTGGCGGAAGTTGGTCTGGTTCTCCTTCTTCCTTCTTGTTGTTGGGATCGGTTGTCTTCTTTTCTGGCCTTTGGCCGTCACTTCCCCCCTAGGGATCTTGATGTGGAGTTTCATCTTCTTTGCTTTCTCTTCTTTCTCTTCTTTCTCTTCTTCCTCTTCTTCCTCTTCATCCAGGTAGGCGCACAGTTCTTTTAGTGTCTTCTGTCTTAAATCCATGATGTCCAGCTTTATCTTCTTTGCTGCTTTCTCCTCTTCTTCCTTCTCTTCTTCCTCGTCTTCCTCTTCATCCAGGTACTTGCGCCGTTCTTTTAGTTCCTTGCGCCTTTCTTCCCTCTTCCTTTTCTCCCTGGCTTTATACTCTTCGATGCATCTTCTTTGGGCAATGGGGTTGGTCGGCATAAGGCGCTGGAAGAGAAGAGATGAAGTTAGGAGGCTACAAGGAAGATCCGAATACACAGCTACCTTATAGAAGAGGCCGTAGCGTTGCCCTGAGTCGTCTCACTGACCTCCTTCTTGTAGAGGGGAGAAGGGAGAAACTTCACACAATATGCCAATCTCCTCAGCTGTTCCTCAGGACTGATGTAATCTGCAGAAAACACAACCAGATATTAGGAGCAATCCTCACCGTACAAAGAGGACGTATGTATGTTAAGACTGTCAGAAGGAGCTCACTGATGGATTCTCAGTTAACTAGTTCTGCAGCCAGCAATAGACAGTACAGCACAGAGGGTACAGGAGGCAAACTGTGCACAATTTTCAATAAAACTCAGAAAAATATTTACCACCAAGTATATGCATTAAAGGAAAGAAAATGTCCCCACAGATGAGTCTGTTTAATGAAAGCCCCAGAAAGCCATGTAACAAGAGTATAGAGAACGGTGAGTGAGTGATGGATACTACCTGCTCCAACGCTGGCAGAATACTCCATCCCCATGGTGTCCGCTGATATCTTCTCTTGTAGAAATGTCTCCAAAATCTATAAAACCTCAGGAGGCGTCAGCAGAGGGTTTGGGGATTGGCTGATATTTCTTTGGTCTTAGAAACATTGGCTATAAATAATTCGGGGGCTCTGCTGGGGAAAGGGCAAATTGGGAAATGTGTAGGATATTTACTGTTCTGTATCTGAGCTTCATTAAAGGGGAATTATCAGATGGAACAAGTCATCCCCTTATCCCTGGGCTCGGTGATGACTGATAGATCAGTGGGGTCCGACCGCGGGAAACTCCAGCAATCACCAAAAAAGGGCAGTGACCCCCATTAGAAGTGATGGCTGGATCCTTCCAGATGGGAGATGTGATGAGTGTGGCGCCCCCCACTGGTGTCTCAGCGTATCATGTGTTGGGGAATAATGACTTCTCCTCTGGTAAATGGGCTGATTCCTGTCAGTTGTGGTCGCTGAGTGCGTGTGATGGGATGTGGCTCCGTCCATTAGATTATATCACGTCTTATACCTAGAATCTCTCGCTGATCGCAGGTGTCTGTCTTCACACTCAGGTGAGATGGAACAAACTGACCACATAGGAGGTTTTTTTTTTTTTCAAATTCAAACCGAGCAATCCTATTGGCTGAGTATGACTGTCGTTACCATGGTGACAGAATTTTAAAGGGACAGAACATTAATAATGTATAATAGTGTATTTTATTACATATTTCACATAATAGTGGCTGATATATGGACCTGTACAGATAATACACTTCTATAACTCCTCATATTTTTCATACAGCAATTTGGTGGTGCTGCAGAGATATTTTGGGCGTAATATAACTTGTGCTGGCAATTGATCATCTATAAAGTAGTCTGGTAATGTATGTAATGGTCCTAAGATTGTGGTTTTATGTTCAATACAAATCTAAATATTAATCAGACGTCACTCCCTGCTATTTGAAGGGTTTTTGTCCCTTTCCCTATGTCAGAGTAGTATCACATATAGCTCGGATACGCTGCAGCCTTCAGAACAATGAGGTCCGTTGTGGCTTTCCCCTGCACATTCGGCCATTATATAAGTGACGGCAGCTGCGTTGTGTCCCTGCACGGCTGATAGCGTCGCTGTGCAGGGATTCAGTATGGTGGAGCTGGGGCTCTTTTCTTTTATGGGTCGATACAAGTCTTGTTCAGACATATAAATATGCCTTGATTACATTGTAGAAAAGAAGGGTGACATTACAGGAGTTCCATACATTCTCAGTGTAAGATCAGTGGGGTCGGACCCCCGGCACCAGGGAGTATACAGAAGGAGCTTGTGAATGTCTTACTTTAGTGGTCTTGTAAGCTCCTCATCCCACACTTTTCCTGTATAGGACATATAGCTTTTCTGTATACATAACTCTTATGTAAAAACAACATCCTCCATGCACATTTCTGTAGGTTGCCTGATGGTTCAGGTGTAGTTACATCATTTTTTTCTACTGCCCGACCTAACAGCGTTAGCTTGCTCTTTTAGCAATCCAATTGTATTGTTTCACATTTGGGGCGATTGTGTCAGCGGCAGGTTTCATTGTGGGGTTATATAATGGGCACTATTTTTATAGGCTTATTTGGATATTAATGCCTTTGTGAATAGATACTTTGCTGCTGCCTTGCTCTTTATTATATTGTGGTGGGCAGTCTGTAGTCATATATTCAGATTTTCTGTGACTAGTTGGGCATATATATGTGAGGATTAACCATATCAGTACCTTGCAATGGTTTTGTTATTCATTGGGGCAATTGTTGCTTTTTAGTTGTTTTTTTTAACATGTCTTGTATGTTTAGTCTTTAATAAAATTCTATATTTTTGCTATTCCTTGGTGATCCCTGTCATTGCATCCTTTCTTTCTCCTTGTTTCTTTGCATCTCTATTATGTAGCTGCAGGGTTAGGGACGGCCGGTTCCTTGCAGGAATAGTTATCAGGACGGGTGCGGTTTCTGCTGTAATAACTCATTCATGTGACCCATCAGTCATCACCCGATCAGCCGGGCAATGCTCAGCACAGGCCGCCGTCATCCCACTTCTCTACATCTATTATATAGATGACGCGCCCCTGGGCCTGTGTCGCGCTGCGTTGCGCACGCGGGAGCTTACCCGGAGCCGGATCGCTTGAGGGTTGTATTCTCGTGGCGGGGACCCGGTCCGTGCCCAGGGAGTCAAACTGAGCGGCGATGTATCAGCGGTAGATGTGTACGACTACGCCACCCGTTGAATGCAGCTATGGAGCTGCCGCTGCAGGACAGTCCGCTGAGGCCGGTGGATGGATGGTGCAGCGTAGATGGTATAACCCCCAACGGGAGGGGTATGGCCTCAGGGCAGCAGATGTGGATGATGGGGGTAGCAGGAACCACTCAGAGACGGTGCGGTGTAATTCAGGGTCTTTACTGGTAACAACGATAGACCCTCCCGGAGTACTTGCTAGCGAACGGGGCCTGGCCAGTCCTTGAGCAGATGGGATCTCCCCTGGCCAGGCGGAGTTGTAGGCCTCCCAAACTGACTGTACTCTTCTGGCTACCTTGCTAGAAGCGGATATAAGTAGCCCACGTCCCTGAGTGTACCGTGTGGTGCTCACCCGTATGGCCGGTGACTCGGGGCCTTCTAATGGCTTCCGCTCCACGATGGCGGTGCTGGTCCCACGCGTGTGACCGTGCCTTCGGGTTTCTGGGCCTGAGGACCTGAAATCCCCTGCCGGTCGGCTTCTGCTGCTGGGTCAGAGTTTGTCCCCACAGCCTCGGACGCCGGGTCCGGTAAGAAATCTTCTCAGTCAGGGCGAGCTCTGCAGCTGCCAGCCCCTGGCTTGTAGTAGTATTGCTCCCACTGAGCTTCTGCTGTTTCTTCCTATGCTGCTTCTCTGTCTCTACTCTCCTTGACTGACTAACCCTGCTTCAGCCCCGGGTTTACATAGGGGAAGTTCTTCCCCTCCCAAGACTGGGCAGGAGGTGTGGCATGCACAGGATCCCTGACCAAAGGACCTCCCACCTGCTCTCAGACATAACATTACATTACTGTGGAAACCAGACCCCTGGGGTGCCACATTCCCCCCTAGTAAAATTTAGTACTCCGGGACTAAACATATTTTAGAAAAACATAACAAGATATAAACAATAATAATACAATAAGAAAACACATAAAGATGGTTACGGCGTGTCCGCAACCGGGTGCAGTTTTGAAGAAAAGCAAGGTGTCCATTTCACCAAAACAGGGAGACGTAACCAGGTAGGGGTCTGTCCTACCCCGAGTCCTTAACAGTCTCTAGTCCATCCTGGGTTACGCTCCAACTATGTACAAGGATTCCCGGTAATCCACCAAGGATTCCTAAAAGTAACTGGAAGCACAAAATTATACACAAGCAACAATACACAGGTAAACATAAATAAAACAATTTATACACTTCAAATCCTCCAGCGTGCGGGTAACTGGCCTCTAGTGGCCCTAGTGGACCTACGGAGCTGACTGTCTGGCCCTGAACTACAGGGTGTAGGAGCTGTCAAGGGTAAACTGGGCAGCTGTCTACCGGCTCTTTGTCTCACTAGGGGTACGGCAGGCTCACTATAAGCAGAGGGTTGATCCTCCTGTTCTGCTTGTGTGGAGTCTTCTGCCTCCTGGACCGGCTGTTCTTCCAGCTCTACCTGTTGCTCCGTAGGTGCTTGGGATGCTGGTTGGAGGAAGATGAGTACGGGTACCACAACTGCACCATTGACTTGAGTCCAAGACCGAGGGAAGTCCCCGAGCACAGTACTAACCATATCTTCCCTTTCCTCTACGGGTCGATGGTCTTGTTCCTCTTCAGGGTTCCTCAGTTGTTCGGGACACTTCTTCAGGTGGTCCCGGGATACAATGGCTGTGGTTTCCCCTCCGTCTTTACTGATGGTACAAACCTTCGGGTTCTCGTGGCTTGAGGGCAGTACGGTGTACGGGTCCTTCTTCCACTGGTCGTCCAACTTGTGGAGCCGTCTCTTCCTCTTCAAGACCTGCTCTCCGGGTACCAGGGGAACAGCGGGAGCATACTGGTTGTAAGTTTTCTCTTGTCTTTCCCTAGCCTGACAGAGACTTCGCTCCACGCTCTCCTGTACTCTCCGGTACTGCTGCTGCCTCTCTGTGTCCCAGTCTGTTTCTGGTGAAGTGTCCTCGGGTGTCAGGACTCCCATTTCCAGGTCAACAGGTAACTTACCAGGTCTTGCCCTCATTAGGTAAGCCGGGGTACAGTTGGTGGAACCTACCGGGATGTGGTTGTATAGGTCCACCAGATCGGGCAACTTCTCAGGCCACAGACTGCGTTCTTCCAGGGGCAACGTTTTTAGAAGATCCATTACCACCTGGTTCATTTTCTCACAAAGTCCATTAGTTTGCGGATGGTAGGGTGTCGTCCTTATCTTCCGGCAGCCATACAGATTGCAGAATTCCTGGAAGACCTCCGCTTCAAAGGCAGGTCCCTGGTCCGTCAGCACTCGGTCCGGGTACCCGTGTGGACGGCAAAAGTGCTGCTGGAAGGCTCTAGCTGCTGTTTGAGCCGTTAAGTCCTTGACGGGGACGACAACCAGAAACCGGGAGTAATGATCCACGATGGTTAACGCGTAGACGTAGCCACTTCTGCTTGGGGTCAGTTTTACATGATCCAAGGCTACCAGTTCCAACGGTTGCCAGGTGACGATGGACTGCAGGGGAGTCTTCTGGCTGGCGCGGTCCTTCCTTCTCAGGTTGCACGGGCCACAGTCTCTGCACCACTTCTCAATGGTTCCCCTCATGCCTACCCAGTGGAATCGCTCGCGCAGCAGGAACTCCAGCTTCTTCCACCCGAAGTGTCCAGCTCCGTCGTGGTATGCCTTCATCACCATGGCTGCGTCTCTTTGTGGCACTACTACTTGCCAGAGTAGTTCATGCGTCCGGGAGTTAACCATTCTGCGGCACAACTTCCCCTTGTAAAGGAACAGTCGACTCTTCTCTGCCCATAGTTGTTTGGCTTCCTCCTGAGCGTCTGGTTCAAGGCAAGCCTCCGGGCGAGTCAGCATCTCCTTCACCAGTCGGACGGCAGGGTCGCTGTCTTGCGTTTCCGCCCAGTTGTAGTGAGGTAAGGGGTTCAACGTAACAGCCTGCTTACTCCTTACCCGGTGGGAATACTGGATAGTCCCATGACGGTGGAACGCAGGGAGTTCAACTTCTTCCAGTCCCTCCGGATCTTCTCCTTCGTCCGGCAGGTTGGGCATCCTGGACAGGGCATCCGCGTTGGTATTGGAGCGTCCGGCCCGGTATTTGATTGTGAACTCGTAGTTGGACAGACGGGCCATCCACCTCTGCTCCAGGGCACCGAGTCTTGCCGTGTCCAGGTGTGTCAACGGGTTGTTATCCGTGTACACGGTGAACCGGGAAGAAGCGAGGTAATGCTTAAAGCGCTCGGTGACTGCCCATATTACGGCCAGGAACTCTAGCTTAAATGAGCTGTAATTCTCGGGGTTCCTTTCGGTGGGTCGCAGTTTTCGGCTGGCGTAGGCGATTACTCGTTCCTTCCCCTGCTGGATCTGGGACAGTACGGCTCCTAGCCCGATGTTACTGGTGTCGGTGTAGAGGATAAAGGGCTGGCTATAATCCGGGTACGCCAGGATTTCGTCCCCCGTGAGGGCCATCTTCAGCTGGCGGAAGGACTCTTCTTCCAGCTCCTCCCATTTGAAGGGCGGCTTCTGGTTCTTGGCCTTCCGGGACTGGCCTATCAGGAGGTCCTGCATAGGTGCTGCCTTTTTGGTGAAACCGGGAATAAACCTTCGGTAGTAGCCTACCAACCCGAGGAACTGCCGCACTTCTTTTACGCTGGAGGGGCTTGGCCATTCCTTAATTGCGGTGATCTTATCAGGGTCGGGAGCCACTCCGTCAGCGCTCACCACGTGTCCCAGGTACTGCACCTTTGGTTTCAGGAGGTGACACTTGGAGGGTTTCACCTTTAGGCCGTAAGTCGCCAGAGCCTCGAACACTTCCGCCAGGTGTTTCAGGTGGTCCTCATACGTCTTGGAATATACGATGACATCGTCCAGGTACAACAGGACCGTCTCGAAGTTTCTGTGGCCCAGACAACACTCCATTAGTCGTTGGAAGGTTCCTGGTGCGTTGCAGAGTCCGAACGGCATGCAGGTGAACTCGCTAAGTCCCATCGGGGTGGTGAATGCGGTCTTCTCCCGGTCCGCCTCTGCTACAGGAACCTGCCAGTACCCGCTAGTGAGATCCAAGGTAGAGAAGAAGTTAGCAGATCTTAAAGCAGCCAATGACTCCTCTATCCTTGGCAAGGGGTACGCATCCTTGTGTGTGATACGGTTGATTTTCCGGTAATCTACACACATCCTCATGGTGTTGTCTTTTTTTCTGACTAAGACTAGTGGAGCTGCCCAGGGGCTACAGCTATCCCTGATCACCCCAGCCTCCTTCATGTCTCTAAGCATCCCCTTGGCGTGTTGGTAGTGGGCAGGGGGTACGGGTCGATACCTCTCTTTTATAGGAGGATGGTCTCCCGTGGGGATGTGGTGTTCTACCCCCTTGACTCGCCCGAAGTCTAACGGGTGTTTACTGAACACTCTCTCGTACTCTTGAACCACCCGATAGACTCCTTGTTTCTGGTGTGCGGGAGTGGAGTCAGTACCCAGATGTAGTTGCTGACACCAGTCCTCCATGTTTTTCTTAGAGCCGTTACCTTCCTCCGGGTGAGATGGAGGCAAGGGTTCCACAGATTGTATAGAATTTTGGTTAATGGTATATAATTTGGCTAGCGTGGCATACCGGGGCAGGTACACTTCCCTCTCCCCGATATTTATTATGCGAACGGGCACCCTCCCATGGCGTACATCAACCACCCCCCGTGCTGTCAAAATGGTGGGCCTACTGTCCGAGTAAACTGGTTCTACCATTGCCTGGTAATCTCTACCTCTCAGACCAATAGCTGCCCGGCACCAAATCATCATTTCACTTTTTGGGGGCATGGCAATAGGAAAAGGGTCACACATTCTTACGCTACCAATCTCACCGCCGGAGAGTTCCACCTGTTGCCGTCGCATCAGTGCCCGGATCTCTTTCTGGAGCACCCGCTGCTCGCCGGAGCTGGCGTTCTTGGCAACCTGCTGTAAAAGGAAAATCACCTCTGCAAGACAATTTTCAATTACATTAGTTCCTAGAGTTATTTTTGGGTGACTCTCATGTTTGTCAATATCTACAATGATCAGTCCCTGTGCTGCCAGTTCGACTCTACCGATTTTGATGGTCACCTCTTTAAATCCGATCTGTGGCACGGGCTGGCCATTGCTGGCGATGATACTCAAGTCGTCGTCAGGGTAGCGGGTAATATCCGAGTCATTCCAGTACTGCTTAAAGAGCACGTACGGGATGGTGGTGACCTGTGACCCGGTGTCCAGTAGGGCACTCATGGGAATGCCATCCAGTACCACAGGCAAGACTGGACGTCCTCCCACATATCTGTCGCGCCAGTTCGATGGGCCTGGTGATCTTTTTCCTGGGGGTTGGCCCTCTACCCCAGGTTGTGCCCGTTTAAAGAACAGTACCTTGCCATATGTCCGGGTTGATTGCAGCGGCGGCAGATGGGTCGTCCGTCCTCGCTGTATCGGTCACTGGGTCTTCCTCTGGCCGGTGGGGTCCTCCTTGGTCGACGCCACGGGATGTCCTCCGGTCCGGATGCCAGCTGGATCTTCCCTGGGGTGGAAGCCTGTAAAGACTGCACAGTTCGGGTTAGCGCAGCAACGCTCTTAGCTAGCTCTTGGACCTGATGGTGTAGGTCTGGAGCCGGGTCATTGTCCAAAGCCTGCGCATCAGCTCCCACAGGCCCTGCCGACAAGGGCGCCGCCTCCTGGTGGTAAGTGATAGCAGGGCGCTTGTGGGTCACAACGCCACCCGGTGCCGGTTCTCGGAGCACCCGGATGGCTCTGTCCTTGAACTGTGCAAAGCCCAGATGGGGATCCTGTAAGGCCATTGCCCGCAACTGGGTTCGGTGGGTATTACAATACAGTCCCTCTATAAACTGTTCGGTCAACAGCCTGTCCTCGTTTCCCACTCCATCAGGGTCGGTCTGCTTAATGGCCCTCAGGGCCTCTTGTAGGTTTAGTGCATAGTCCCTTATACTCTCATGCACTCGCTGCTTGCACCCGTAGAATCTAAGCTTAATCTCGGCTGAGGTGCGGGTATCAAAGGTGTCCTTCAGCCGGGTTAGTATCCCTGCGACAGTCTTCCTCCCAGGTGGCCAGGATTTTACTTCCCTTTTGGCTGCCCCGGTTAGTTGGGCCACCAGGATGCTCACTTTTTGCTCTTCTGTGAGGGGGTACACCTGGAAGAGGCTATCCAGCTTTTCTCTAAAGTCATGCAGGGTATGTGACTCCCCTGAGTACTGGGGTAGCCAAGCTGCTCCCGGGATATAGGGCATGGTGAAGGGCATAACTGCAGCAGCGGTAGCGCTGGCGGGGGTTGAGGCAGTGAAGCTCTCCTCCGTATCCGACATCTTCCTCCCCCCTAGTGGACCGTGGCCTACCTTGCGATGATCCTCTTCCGTAGGCCGCGGCTCCGCAGTGGATCGTCAGGGTTGAGGACCTTCCGTCGCGCTCCTGTGACGTCGGCGTCTGCTGGGCTCCTTCCAGGACCTTACGCAACGTCCGGACGTGAGGCGGGGCTTCAGTTCTCGCGCGCTTTCGGAGTCCACGCCCCTCTTCTTCCCGCGCGGCGTCCTCAAGATGGCGTCCAATGGCGGGAAAACTCCACGGATGGCGGGAAGAAGGCAGAAGATGGCGCCGGATGGCGGGAAACTTCACCGATGGCGGGAAGAAGGCTGAAGATGGCGCCGGATGGCGGGAATCTTCACCACAGGTAAGTTTGAAAAGTCTCTTTTTCAGGCACGCAGTACCCGGTGGTTGCGGGCACGAAATCCTGCCGACTACGCCAAAGTTGACGCGCCCCTGGGCCTGTGTCGCGCTGCGTTGCGCACGCGGGAGCTTACCCGGAGCCGGATCGCTTGAGGGTTGTAGTCTCGTGGCGGGGACCCGGTCCGTGCCCAGGGAGTCAAACTGAGCGGCGATGTATCAGCGGTAGATGTGTACGACTACGCCACCCGTTGAATGCAGCTATGGAGCTGCCGCTGCAGGACAGTCCGCTGAGGCCGGTGGATGGATGGTGCAGCGTAGATGGTATAACCCCCAACGGGAGGGGTATGGCCTCAGGGCAGCAGATGTGGATGATGGGGGTAGCAGGAACCACTCAGAGACGGTGCGGTGTAATTCAGGGTCTTTACTGGTAACAACGATAGACCCTCCCGGAGTACTTGCTAGCGAACGGGGGCCTGGTCAGTCCTTGAGCAGATGGGATCTCCCCTGGCCAGGCGGAGTTGTAGGCCTCCCAAACTGACTGTACTCTTCTGGCTACCTTGCTAGAAGCGGATATAAGTAGCCCACGTCCCTGAGTGTACCGTGTGGTGCTCACCCGTATGGCCGGTGACTCGGGGCCTTCTAATGGCTTCCGCTCCACGATGGCGGTGCTGGTCCCACGCGTGTGACCGTGCCTTCGGGTTTCTGGGCCTGAGGACCTGAAATCCCCTGCCGGTCGGCTTCTGCTGCTGGGTCAGAGTTAGTCCCCACAGCCTCGGACGCCGGGTCCGGTAAGAAATCTTCTCAGTCAGGGCGAGCTCTGCAGCTGCCAGCCCCTGGCTTGTAGTAGTATTGCTCCCACTGAGCTTCTGCTGTTTCTTCCTATGCTGCTTCTCTGTCTCTACTCTCCTTGACTGACTAACCCTGCTTCAGCCCCGGGTTTACATAGGGGAAGTTCTTCCCCTCCCAAGACTGGGCAGGAGGTGTGGCATGCACAGGATCCCTGACCAAAGGACCTCCCACCTGCTCTCAGACATAACATTACATTACTGTGGAAACCAGACCCCTGGGGTGCCACATTGACACTCCACAACTGCTCCTTCTCTTCAGAATTCAGAAAGATTTATTTTTTTATTTTTTTATTTCCGCAGCCATGCAGTGACGCTAGGTAGGTGCAGAGCTAAAGGGAAACCCACCTCAGAAGAAAATTCTAGGGTCCTGATCACTAGAGATGAGAGCTTAAAGGGAATCTGTCACTAGGTTTTTGCCATATATTCCGAGAGCAGCATGATGTAGAGACAGAGACCCTGATTCCAGCGATGTGTCACTTTCTGGGCTGCTTGCTGGTGTTTTGATAAAATCTTTGTTTTATCAGTAGGAGGTTGTGACTAGAAGACTAGTAAACCTGCAACCAGGTATCCCTCATTTTTCAGGAGTGGTCCAAATTAAATAAAAAAGCGGTCTATAGGGCGCTAAAAGAATGAACACTAGAAGTGAAAAAAATTTTAGGACTAAAAAATAAATTTAATGAGCCCTTTCCACAAAGCGTTTCGATAGTGAACTATCTTCCTCAGGTGGTACATGGCGCGCTTTTTCTCCCTTTGTCTTTTCTCATTTTTCACAAAGTCT